>NC_045737.1:2729334-2731569 GCF_008692095.1 Etheostoma spectabile | reverse complement strand
AATTCATAACAAGAGTTATCTCAAGACACATGGCAACATTGATGAAATAAAGTCAGATTGGGCAAGAAACAGGGACAAGAGACAAGGTTTTTGCTGGTAAGTCATGTCTGATGGGTTTGGATACCAGACAGATGACTGACAGACAAACTTCACAGACTTGACAGGGTGAGCTGATCCACTGCTTTAAATCCCGGAGGGAATGATTCAGAGCTATTAGGCCGATGCGCTTAAAACAATTATTTTATTTGTTTAACTGTTGGATTCAAACAACTGCTAAGCTACCTGAGCTTACCAAGATCCACAACAAACACATGCAATGATTGGATGAAATTAATTTATATTCACAACGTTCCACTTCTGGGATTGTTCCGTTGCCATCGGTAATTCCACCAGATGTCACGTCTATTACATTCCGCTTTCTTTCTGTAGGAATTCTAACCTCTGGTGGATTAATGAGGACTATGGTTAACTGCTCCTCAGATCTCTGCAGGGTAAATCCAGACAGCTAGACTATCTGTCCAATCTGAGTTTTCTGTTTGCAAGCAGCACCGTGGCTCTTTTTGGAGCTTAGCCCATGACAATTGTGATTGGTGTAAAGAAATGCCAATAAACCAGAGCATGTTTTTCTCCAATCCATGGAATGCTGTGTGGACATGCCAGACCTTCCTCCGCAGCGCTGTGGAGGAAGGTCTAGCAATGCCAGACTACGATGAAATAGATGAAGTAGGAGGCGAGAGGATAGGCTGGCCCAAAGGGGAACGGTGTGAATAAACCTGGCTTAAGACAGTAAGCTTCCAGTTGTTTATGTAAAGAAAGACTTGCCTGTCTGTTGGCCCTTTTTGAACACCAACACTATCATTTTTCAAGCATCATAATTCTAGTGGGTGGTGTTTCTTATTTGACAAAACCATATTTTGCCGAGAGTAAAAGGCACAGAAACCACAATACAAAAAACATATCAATAGCCAAGTATTTCATTTTTCCCCCCTGCTGTCTCACCAAATTGTTATGAATTATCTGCAGCTGAGTGGATTTACTGGCAATAGTTGCCATTATAGCCCATTAAAGGAACAATCACTGGCTTAATCTGTGCTTAGACACTGTAAATTATAATTAAAATTGCGTCTCTTACAAAATTGCACTTTCAAATTGGGATTTTGATATAAAAAAAATTAATCCTTTATTCTACCTCAAGGCAAACGTTTTACTTATTACCCAAACTGTCAACATTTGACAGATTGACTCCCAACTTCAAATTTGCCCACTGTAATTTCAGTTTTCAGTTTACCTGTGCAATTAGGGATTATTAAGGACATTTCAGATTTGCTTGTTGCAGTACACCAAAAAGTAAGGTGTGGGGGGAAAAATAGATTCTTAGATGCATCACGATTCTAGAACAAGTTAATAATCGATGATAAAAAAAAAAGGGGGTTCATTTTTATTTAAAAGTTACTGTCTTTGGCAGTAAAATAAACAAGAATTTGTCAGTCTAGGGACGGTTAAACCAAAGGTTTTAATTGTCAATTCTAGACAAGACATGTTTTTTATCTTGTGAAACAGAACTACTAACGTTACTATTTTCATGCTGTATTCTGGGTTGAATGTGGCAAGGCTAAGGCAGAGTGTTGAATTCCCAATTTTTACTACTGTGGAAATTTCTGCAGGAACATGTGTAGGCTTGTTAAACCCATATTTCTCAGCTTTTTCACTGCTTTTCTGGTTGGGGCAGTTGGCCTGGGGTTGCTTCTGGGCCGCATGCCGCCATGTGACCAGGCCAGTACTAGATTGTGATCAAAAGGGGCTATTACCCTGACCAAATTAATATACTTGTCTAAATAATGTATGGTACATGTGTGAGGCAGTTCAGGGGCAGTCTCACTCTCACACCATTAACATGCCATCAATTGATCCTAGTGCACAATGCACATGTGTTTGCTGTCAGGACATGGGCCTGAGCTCCTATTCAGATGATTTGGTGGGCTTGCTGAACAGAAGAGCCTGGAATTAGGTCCTGTAGGCCAGGCCTAACATCTATCGTGTTCCAATAAGATGTAGGGAGTTGCTAATAAGAGCATATATCTGCCTCTCCATGCTCCCACCCAGATCAATATTGCATTGAGCTGAACGCAGAGGGAATAGATTCACTTCAGCACTCCTCGTTATAGCTGACTGGATCAAAGCAGCTGCTGTTGGATGCCTGCAGTGGCTCGTTCCTATAGTGCAGCCTGCCCCCCC
>NC_045737.1:2726982-2729324 GCF_008692095.1 Etheostoma spectabile | reverse complement strand
CACCCAGACACTTAGGATAACACTGCTCGTCTGAATGTTTTTCCATGATATATATATATTTTTCAATAACTTATACGATGTGTCACAACAGGAATAAGGTGGATATGTTTTAAGATTTCTTTTGTGTTTTTACATGTAGAGTCAAAGATGCTTCAGGTCTGATTTTGTTTAGGAGGTTATATATAAAGGTATGGTATCACACAACAGTTTAACACACAGTAAATCCAATTCCCAGCCTACATCACAACTGGACTTAGCTGAACTGGCTCGCCCCCCTAAACTCTTACTAAAATCACTCCATTCAGGCCACTTTCCAGCATTTGAACAGGGTGTTGTTTGCATTTCTTTAAACCAATCACAATTGTCTTAGGCGGAGCTAATCTCCCCTCCCGACGGTGGATCTGTAAAAGGAAAGGAACTTGTTTTAGTTGAACATTTAACCAGCTAAAGAAAAAGTCACATCCAATATTGAATTAAGTTAACAGTACAGTAAAAATACAGTAACGTGATAAATGAACTGTATACATAGTTAAACGGAATTTGCTCTCACCAGTGTATCGCAGTGTGTATTTTGTCCATTGCGAATCCCCGCCAATAGGTGCCAAAACGTCCCAGATAGAGAGTAAATGCCGTAAACATTTTCTTTGTAAATCTTTACTATTGTTCCTTTAAATAACTAAGAAGGGCTGCCTTATTGCACGATCCATATTTTCTTCAAAACCTGACATACACAGTGTGTCAGGTTAGTTTTCTAGTTTGGAGGTTTCAGTTGCTGTTCCCTAAGAAAACCAGAGTTGTGGACGTAAACACAAAAAAAGCAGAAGGTTTGAGAGACATCTTGCGGATCTTCCGAGAAATGAACCGTCGTCGATCCAGACTAGCTAGAAAGTAATTCTAGCCAAGCCTGAGAAAAGTTTCCATAGCCATGGTTTATATTGTCTAGTAAAAAATGTTTTGTGTTGAAAGAAATAGTTTTTTGTACTATTGTAAGCCCCTTGTTTTATTTGATCACTGTAGTCTCAGATGTACTGGGGAGTCCCACAGCCTTAGCAACAGGCATATTGATATGATTATGATAAGAGTCGGTTTGTGTCTTTGCCTTGTGATCAACATAGAATCCTGGCTTTCTCTCAGCACAATCCACACCTCCTCCTGAACCAACACCAGGGACTGCTGTCTCTGTGTTTGGTCGGCAGGCACAATGCCAACAGTAGTAACAGTGTGTGATACAGCACAGTGCTGCAGAGCCTCTGTAGATTTGTACTGAGAGGCAGGAAACCAAAAGAGAACACACAGGAGAGCTGTATCCAAATGAAAGCCCTGTAAAACACTAGGGATAGATACTGTAAATGAAATCAATATTTTTTTATCCTTTTTTTAAATCGAATGTCTAGAAATGACTTAACCTGGAATTTTAGTGTGAACATGCTCATGTTTAGTTTAAATTCATATTCAATTCTTTCTATTTAAATCTCCTGCGCTCTGTGAAGTAGGCGATGGTATGCCGTGTGTGATCGTGATCTGCATTTTAACCTAGAAGAGGAAGGATGTGTTTGTTTCCAATTTGACGAGTGAAGGTATGTTGCTGACTTGACTTGGGCCCCTTAATTTGCGCTTAGTTTCTTGACACCCTTGTCACACAAAAAGAAACATAATATGGCCCATAATAAAGCTGTACAGTGTAGTCTCTTTCATAATTTGTGCCACAGGATGGGGTTCTTTTTTTCATTTTGGAGCATTAACCGGTTCTAAAAGATGCCTTTTGTAACATAGTTGTATTTAAGATATGTGTATTGTGATTGTACACATCCAGGAAATGCGCAGAAACAGTAGCATTTGTTTTGGGCTGAACGACTAATAGTTTTTTAAATTGAATTTGTGATTTGAAAGAATGCTAATTGTGAATCAAATGTGAAATATTTGTGTTGATTGTTTGGTGTAACATTTAACAAGAAATGGTAAATGTTTTCATTATTATATTTATTGTTTTAATCAGTGAAATGCTGGAATATGTCACAGGTTGTTTACAGAAATGTCCAATTTTCAGTGGGTCTTTCATATATTTTGTATTACTTATTTAATTTTGCTCGTAGAAGGTGTGCTATGTAGTTAAAAACAAATCTAATATTGCGATATTTGGCAGTAAAATCGCAATTTGTTTTTTTAGTTTTGTCTCTATCTACCTGGCAAATATAAGTGTATTGACTCTCCTTTTGAAAAAAACAACGTGATTTTTACCTGATAAGTGCTCCAAAGTAGGCCTGCACAAGTTGGGGGAAAATAGTTTATTTTGTTGCTTAGAATTGATATCATGGTTTTTTTTCTCACAAAGTGTAATGTTT
>NC_045737.1:2726908-2726972 GCF_008692095.1 Etheostoma spectabile | reverse complement strand
TGAACCATGACAAAACAAAATAAAATAGGTGTTAAAGCGCTGCAATGCTCTCCCTTCTCTTTGT
>NC_045737.1:2719699-2726898 GCF_008692095.1 Etheostoma spectabile | reverse complement strand
CCTCTATGTTTACAGGCTTGTGGTGATGAGGAATATGCTATAGTTGCCAGAAAAATCTGTTTTTTTACTGCCAATTTGTTTTGTTTTGTTTTGTCATGGTCAAAAAAGTTGTGGCAGGGTTTCTAAGCAAAAGAAATGTGATTCATATTTTTTCCCAGAATCGTGCAGGCCTATTGCGCATCACCACAAGGTCTTTGTTTACACCTATCACCATTTAAAGGCACTGGGGGACCATAGGCAGGCTGGGGGAATGCATATTGATGTTAAAAAACCTCATAAAGTGACATGTTCATGCCATGGGACCTTTTAAAACACACAGAAGAAAGTAGTAGCGTTTGTGATGCAGTTGGCTTGTAAAATTAAATGAGAATCAAAGTCATTAAAAAAAAGTTATTTAAAAAATAAATCATGAACAGGGTGAATCGAGATTTTATAACAAGTAATTATTCAGGCCTGCTCCAAAGCCACCAACTGTGTCTGTCTGCTGTTTGGTGCTGAGCAGGTTGTGTTTAGTCCGTTTGTTGGAGCTTTTTCACTGAGAAACGCTGTCCGCTGCTGCTGGGGATGAGGTAGAGGAGAACAGAACTTGCCAGAAAATAAAAAGAATGAGCACTGCAAAGCTCAGTAACACTGCGGGGAACAGTCCAGTTGGCTAATAATTCTCTGTGGGATCGTCACTACAAATGACTCCTTCCACATTACACGTTGTCATTTGATCCATCAATAGATCAACACAGGGCAAAAAGCCAAATTTGACCAACATGGGACACACAAGGCTGCAGAAGCCCATTATAGAAACGATTTGATGGTAGAGTAAATATTGCTATACATTTTACTTTGGAATCAAGAATTAGTTCATTTCAAACGCAGAAAGAGCAGAAATATGCTTTTATTGGACTGTTTCTGTACCTACCAGGTTGAACCTTTAGCAGCAAATGACACAGACAGGTTAATAATCAGTTTTTAACAAGATTACTCCCTGATGTAGCGGCCACAGGTTCCTTTGCTGCATGTCATTTCCCCTCTCTCTCCCCTTTTATGTCTTCAGCTGTCCTTTCTAAATAAAGGCCTAAAATGCCCCAAAAATAATCTTTAAAAAAAAATCAGTTTCTCATCAATAGTGAGGCAGGCCAATGAGTGAGAACTTCCATTTAGTGTATTGTCAGATTGCTTGTGAATGAAACTAGAGCTGCTGAGATGAATATTTTAATCAATTGGTTACCAACTAATAAATCAATCACCAACTAGTTTCATAATTGGCTTTAGTCCCTTGTTATGAAAAAAAGAGTAAAAATTCTCTGATTCCAGCTTGTTAAATGGGATTGTTTCCTAGTTTCTTCTCTCCTCTGTGACAGTAAACTGAATATCTTTGAGCTTTGGACAAAAAAAAAGACATTCAAGGACGTCGTCTTGGGCTTTGGGAAAAACGGATTTCACTAGTTTCTGACATTTTATAGACCAAACAAAATGATTGATAGTTGCAGCCCAAAACGAAACTGTTTCATTCATTTTTTTATTATCTTTTTATTGTCAATTGCTTCTGTGATATAAAGGGTTATGAGAATCTAGACATTGTGTTGATGATGGCTCTGTGATCAGGGCTAATGCACACAGCTGACTGGCTGAGCTCCTCTCTAATCAGCCTCTCTGAAGAGTAAGGATGGAGCGAATAAATAAATAATTGATTAGGTTTTACTGGATGAATTAGCCCATTTAGAGAGTGCATTTTATCCTTTTTGATAGCACAGTATTGCTGTAGTATACTTTACTTGAGGCATGTTCCACATTCTTTTATAAAAACAATGTTGTAAAATGGCCAGTCGTATCTGACATTGTTCTCGAATAATAAAAGCATTTACCCTTACCTGCCAAACAGAGCACTTGCTATGACACTCAAAGCGTTTTTTTATTGCTGTCAGACAACTCATGGTCCCTGCTGTCAGATATGAATGTCCTCGTTGATCTTTCTCTGGCTGTCCACTGATTCCTGGTTGTTGATTTTTGATTCCTTGCCAGTTGATTCTGTAAGCAGTTTTGGTCTAGTGATAATGCTTTTTTATACATTGTTGGATGTTAAATCAGTTTGCTGCCCAGAATCCTTTCTGTAGTGTCCCCTGCAGAAAGACCCAGGAGGACATTAACATCTGACACAAAAGCCCATCCTTTAACAGCTGGCGTTAGATTCCTGTCTCGTCTGGGGTCTGATAAACCGGGAATGCATCAAATTCAGTGTCTATAATGCTATTTTCCAAGCTACTGAAGCTTTTAATAATTTACAGGGTTTTGATTGTAAATATAATGGTGTAGCCCTGTGGAGTAAAGGCTGGCAATGCAAGACTACCCTATGAGTAGTCTGTATACACAATGTTCCACATCCGGGATTGCACATATGTTGCCGGAAATTCCGCTGGATGTCACCCATATACTACTGAATAAGTGAAGGCAACTGAGCCAGCTACTTTTACTGAAAAAGTCCCCATGCTTAAATCCTAAACCAATACATACAATATGTCCTAAAAGAGCTCAGTAAGGCAGTAAAAATTGTGATTAAAATTACACAGTTTAACATCTGTTGTGTACACAGTAAAATCATAGTGACAAGCCTAAGGGCTTGGTGTGCTTCAAACAAAGAGCTTTCAAATCCTCTAACTCCTCCATCCATTTTCTCATTATTGACAAAGCTCCAGAGCCATAAAGGATATTAAACAGCTGTTTTTTATAGACTGTAAGAAAAAAAAAAGATAGCTGCACTTCCTCCCACTGTACAAACGTGAAGCCAAAATATCTTGGATACGACATCTTATAATTTTGGAGCCAGATTCTGCGCAAAAGTGATCGGCTGTCGAGCTGCAAAGTCCTGCCCATACAATCACCTGACCAATCACAAGTTAATCCCAGCTGTCAATCATGACGTTTCACCTGTTTTATAGCATCAAATAACTACTAAAAAACAAACTTAACAGAAAAATGAGCACTCTATCAGAACTACCTAAAATGACAGAAACGATCTTTTGCACACCAAAAAATTGTTTGAGGTGTATTTGGACGGTTTTTTATTGTCCTATCCGCTAACATGGAGGGGGCGGGATTTAGAAATACCTTTAGACATAGATTTGTATTATTGGCCACTTGCTGGATATGTCACAGACACTTTGAGCCTTTCATGTTAGCTTGTCAAATGAACAAAACAGGCAGACAGACAGACAGTCTCTGACAGTTTTCTTTTTCAGACTAATGTGTCTGAGACTGGCAATGGCCCACAAGGTCTCATAAGCCCCCCACTCCATAACCACCACCTCCTCCAGGGAGCTGAATGATCAGAGAGCTGGTTGTCAGGGAGGATTGGGACCCTGCAGGGAGCCAGCCTTTGCTGTCTCCACTCAGCTACTAGCCATGCTTCTCTGCATGCTACCTTGCTTACACTTTCATCTGCAGGGGAAGCCAGCCAGAGAGCATGCTGGAAGAATCAGCTTGTGGCTGCAAAGCTTGTACCACTGTGTACAAAGGATCAAATGAACCCACGTGTCTAATGTTTTCTGGCTGTATTTGAGCGCCACACCCAAATTCCAAGTCTTGAATAGGCTCTCTCCAGAGTTGGCCATTTTGCACCATTCAGCCATGTTATGTTTTGTCTACATGGCAGACAGTGATAAGTGTAGTTTATTGAGCGTGGTCTGTCATTATGTTAAGCTGATGTCCATTACATGAATACTGGCTTTGGCCCCAAGCTCTGACTAAACTCAAAGCATTGATTTGCACTTACTGTCCATCACAGAGATGGCCTAGTCTCTTTGTATTGCACAAATAATACTAATAAATAGTATGCCTTGTTTGACTGAATAAATATTCCTGTGTAGCCCTGCATGCTTCAATGGTTCAAGGATTGCATAACTAAATGTGTGGTACAGCAAAGCAGCAAATAACAAAGTGATGTTTAGGGTGTCACAGTCAAACACATGCATTAAAAAAACCTAAAAAACATACCAACAAAAACTTTGTTGTTGTTAGGCATCCATGGTTTTGCAGCTTTGTAGCTAACATAGGAATTTGACAAACAGCAAATATGAGGCTTATATTGACTGATGTTCTTATCACGTAAAACACAATTTTGGATTAAATACAAATTGGTTATTCAAATTTTGTAACCAAGATAGTAAAAGCTTGTACTGAGCTTGTACGAACATTTTCCAATCAAACAAAAACTATGCTGTTCACGTTACAAAATAATGAACCAGAAATGGACCAAAGTGATTTGGTCTGGATAGCTCACCTGGTTGAGCTTACACCCCATGAACAAAGCCTTGGTCCTTGGTTCCGACCTGGGGCCCTTTGCTGCATGTTATTTTCCCTCTCTCTCCCGTTTCACGTCTCAAGCTGTCCTGTCGAATAAAGGCCTAAAATGCCCCAAACAAAATATTTTAAAAAGAAAGAAAAAAAAGAAAGAAAAGTGATTGGCCACTCTACAGTCTTGCTGAATAACGTTACTTTGCAACGTTACAAAAAGTTTATCCAGGTTCAACTAGTATTACTAACTAGTACTAGAATATGTGTGGAAATCATTATCCTTTGGGACAATAAAGACTCTTTATTCTTTATTTATTATTTATCTAGAAGGTGGGGAACTCTCCATCAGCTCCGCAAGATGTATGCTAAATGTCTATTTTACAAATATTAGTTGTGCTTTATGTGGTTGACGTTGAACTGGTATAGCATGTGACTATAAGTCATTTCCATGATCAGATCAGAAATCAACTTGCGGGTCTCCCTCCGACTCCAACCTCCTGCTAGCCTGAGCTAGATACCCAGCTGGCTGGTGGAGTTTTCAAATGTAAACATCAGAGTAAACACAGAGGAAAAGGTGGAGAAGAAGAGCTAAAGCTAGCAAGACCATCTCTGCGGCCATCTCTTGACTACAAGTCGCTCATCGGGATACAGAAATCAACTCAGCCGTCTCCTGCTGACTCTGCTCGCCTGGCCGGTCAACATTTTCAAATGTAAACACCAAGGAAAAGGTGAAGATGGCTATCAGCTGCAACCTATGGCTACTGTATGATCCCAACTACAATGACAAGCAAGACCATCTCTGCACCGGAACCGAGGCAAGCATTAAAAAATGTAACACTGACTGCCACTTCTCTGCTGGACATCCTGCTAGCCAGTGTGCAGGTGTCGGACGGTGAGCTGTCTGGATCCTGGAATGGCTGTGCCATTGAACCAGGTGAATCTCTGATGGCGACATGGCTTTATGATGAATCATGCATTGCATTGGTTTGCTTGAGCCCCAAGATGCACATTCAAATGAATGAGAGGGCTGTGTTTTTTCACACAAGGCTCAAGGTGTTTCTAATGTGGCCCAAGAGTCTATAGCCATGCTAGTGGCTATTTGAGGCTGTGCGTAGCTACAGAGGTGTGGAGCAAAATTCGAAAGTCAACATGTGGTAATTTACAACATGCTGATGTTTAGGAGGTATAATTCATCAATTAGCACTAAACACAAAGTTAAGCTTAGGCTGATGGAAATGTTATTACTAGGGATGATCCGAGTACTCGGCTGAAACAAGTATCCGGTACGGATAAAGCATTTTTGCCGAGTACAAGTATTATACGAGTAATATGAGTCAATATCCGTGCTCGGATTGAATAAAACTCCTCAACTGACTGCGCAGCCTTCTGTGATTGTCACAGCACCCCCCCTACACACACACGGTCTGCTCAATCACACACACACAGAACACGGAGAACAGCGCTACCTCTCTCTCTCCCTCTCTCTCTCTCCCTCTCTCTCTCACTCTCCTCTCTCTCTCTCTCCCTCTCTCTCTCCCTCTCTCTCCCCTCTCCTCTCTCCCTCTCCCTCTCCTTCTTCTCTCTCCCTCTCTCTCTCCCTTCTCTCTCCCCTCTCTCTTCTCCTTCCTCTCTTCTCTCCTCTCCCTCCCTCTCCCTCTCTCTCTCTCTCTCCCCTCAGACACTCAGGGCTGGGGTCCGTTCGTAACGTTTAGGTTTCTTCAGCTTCAGGTTTGTTTTTAACTTCGGTTTGTAGTCCTTACATAGTAACCAGTAGATTTCTGGTGAACGTGGGTTTCAGACATGCTGCTGCCCCCCCCTTCTCTCTTTCTCTCTCTCTTCTCACACACACACACACACATACACATACACATACACATACACATACACTCATACCTGGCATGGAAACAAAAAAGAACCAAAACAATAATCACACTGATCATAAAAAAAATGTAAAGTTAAAAAAAGAAAGTTATATTGAGTATGAAAACTCTTGTTCAATACATTTTACTTCATAATTGCAACTGCATGTGTTGTATTCATTGTTGCAAAACTTGTTCTGTATATAGTTTGTTTGTTACCATGACAACACCATTGATCTGAAGCTCGATGCTGTCATGTAAATAGTTTTCTAATCAGCAATAAATATAACAATTTCTAAACAACTCAAATCAATTGCATGATTAAATAACATACCGGTTAAAGCCCCGCACATTTCAAGAGAATCCAACCCACTTCCGGGTTAAATCTGACCACTTCCGGTGTAGGCCCCGCCCAGTCCGAGTACGGATCCGGATACAGATAATTCATGTGGTAAACAGATACAGATACAGATACAGATAATGCTGTACTCGCTCATCCCTAGTTATTACCATCCATTCAGACGAAAACATGAATGACTGTACTAAATTCCATGGCAATTCATCCAGTAGTTATTTAGACATTTGACTCTACACTTATTATTATTAAAAATAACAAAACCACACTAATAAAGTTAGCGAAGTTTAATTTTATTAAAGTGAAAAAAGTATTTGGTGTTTGTGTATTGTTAATTTATTTTGTCTTGCCCCGAGTCAGTTTGTCAGTGTTAGTTAGTTTTGTTGAGCATTTTTTCCTCCTTCCTTCTTAAAATATCATATCTTGACATGTCTGTCAAGTGATATCTGGTGTTGGGAGATCATGCATGTGTTTATATAGCGCTTTTCCAGTCTTAACGACTGCTCAAAGCGCTTTTACATCATACAGGAAACATTCACCATTCACACACATTCATACACTGTGGCCGAGGCTGCCGTACAAGGTGCCACCTGCTCATCAGATATACACTCACACTCCGATGCGCAGCACCGGGGGCAACTCGGGGTTCAGTGTCTTGCCTAAGAACAGGGCAGGGCAAGGGATCAAACCACCAACCTTCC
>NC_045737.1:2715153-2719689 GCF_008692095.1 Etheostoma spectabile | reverse complement strand
CAACCTCTCTACCACTGAGCCACAGCCGCCCGTGTAGCCTCACAATGTCAGCTCCTCCAGATCAGAATCTCTGCTGTCACTTACATAAAGCACGGCTTCACATGTCAGACTAGCATAGCTTTTCTGCAGTCCAACAATCTCACATCAGAGGAGTCAACTCTCCAATTATAAAGCAGCTTTAGGGTGCAACAATGCCTGGCAGTATATTCTTACAATAAAAGCAATTTGCTCTTGCAATTACTAATGAAGAGGGGATTTGTTTGGACAGGGCTTTGTGTGTAAGCTAATTTGTGCCACAACCTAATTTGCAATTAATGTTACAGTCAGTTGCGGTTAAAAAACGTTGCTAAAGCAGCTGAGGTCCACAGACGTTCTAGCTGCTAGCAAAGAGGTTGATGATGATTTGACACATATGTAGAACTTATCTCAGTATAGTCAAACCATAGTGACTTCTGTGACATGTACATTATGTTTTATGGAAATAAAAACTAGGGAATTAAAAGAATATTGCTTTTCCTTCAACACCTCTGTTGTTCTTGTATTTGAATGGGAAATTACTTCCATCAATCGAGTTAGTGGTTTTCATTACTGTGTGGCAGAGGTATTATGACAACTACCTCATCATCTGTGAAACCAAATGCTCCCCTCTATCTCCCACCCTTAGTTCAGATTAATTTGTTGTCATGGAAATAAGCTAGAATGTTTTATACTTGCATATTTCACATCCTCTGTGTACATGTAAGGAGTGAGGGTAAAAATCGATACACCATAGTTCATAGTATCGCAATATTTTTGGGGCAACACATGGATGTCAAGTATCGCCCTTTTATTATATAAATTGTACAAGAGAAGTAAACTTTTTGTTACTAGAATAATAAAATCAATTGCTTTTTCAGTTCACTAGAAAGTATAATTGAGTGTTTTTTGACAAAGTTTTCCTTTGGGGACATAATTGGAAATTTTTAATAAATTGCAATATCGCAGAATATCGCAGTATGTTTCAAATTGCAATAATAATGTATTGTGACATAAGTATCCTGATAATATTATATGGCCTCTGGTGATTCCAATCTATAGCATGGGATTCAGAATACTAATGTTTTGAACTACAAGCAGCATTTTATTAACAAGAGTTTCCTAGTGAATAAGAAGCTCACAAGCACATCTGGATATGCACACAACACACACGTTGGTAAAAAAAAAAAAGTGCCCCTCTCAAAATGAGATCACAGAGCTGTTTTGAAAGCAGTTTTCCTCTTCACTCAGGTCAGATGAGTTTAACAAAGCTAAATAATCCTTCAAGCAGGCATTCAAGAGCCCTCATGATTTTTTAAAGGCTAATTCTAGTGAAGAAGTGAGGATGTCAAGCACTCTGCAGGAACAAAGACACAATACTGCATAACAAAGCCAACCAGTATTGGAATTTAATGTCATACTGTTTCACATGATATGAAAGGGAGCTATTTTCTTTCTTTCTTTCTTTGAGAGACGGACTAACTTGTTGTTTCTGGTCTTCCAATAGGATTTGTTGACAGTGAGAAAAATATAGAGTAATGTCAGCCCTACAGCCTTTACATACTGGGGGCCTTTTTTGTCCTGCTGCAATTCGCTCGTCAATAAAAAAAAATATTCAACGGTTGTTTTTGTCATGAGTACATTTACACAGTAATTTTTTTTTTTCCAGAACAAGGTTGCTGCCTGTATGTAAGGTTTGGGATTCATGATTCCGCATTGTATTCCCTTTCTGTATGACAACAATGAACTATTCTATCGTTTATGAAGTATTTCTCTTTTTTTCTTAGTCACTCTTTAGTTTGGTTTCATTCTGTTTTCATGGCATTACAGAAAATAAACCTGTGCTTTGCTGGCAATCTGACACACTGCAATAGTAGTCCAGACAATTTTCCAAGTTCAGTAGACATTAGGCATTATATTTCCTTATAGCACAAGAGCATGGCACTCTGTCAAAAGTTGAATAAGCTGGATTCATTCTAACCCGCTCCCTTACCATACTGTATAGAGGGAATCACCAGAGGCCTCACGGTCAGACATCATCACCATACCTATGTCATGATACAATATAATTGCAATTTTAAACTTATTGCAATATTCTGCGATATATATTGCAATTTCATTATTTTATTATTTATTCCCAATTTCCAATTATCTCCCCAAAAGGAAACTTTGTCAACATCTGTTTCATCTAAAAAGATACAATTCTCTGTTTGTCTCCTGTTTGTCATCTCACTGTAATTTTATTGCTTCAAAATTGAATTGTCGAGCAGACAAATAGACCAACACATATATAATATATAATTTATACTTGGCTTCTGTGTATCAATACAGTATTGCCACAGAAAATATTGCAATACAATGCTGTATCAATTTCCCACCCCCACCCCTACTGTATAGATATGAATATGTGGATGTCAAGAAGCACGCAGTCTGTTAACTATTTGAGCCAGTGTTGGTCTCCTGGCTGTTTGTTTCTAATGAGATCAGTGGAGCCTCCCTTGTTTCTATGGCAACACTTCCATTCGTCTCCACTGTGGCTTCCCCTCTTCAAGCATCCCTCTCTTCCTTCTTCTCTGTCTCTCCCCTTGTCTCTTCATCAGTTGACTATGGATCTTTCAAACCCCCTGTTCTCCTTTCTTTGTATCGTCTGCCTCTCTGCTTCTCTGTCAAATCCACTATACTTTTATCAGCATCATCAGGCTACTACACTACCCGTATCCATATCCCCCTCAGGGACATGTATGAGAATGAATCTGTGTTACAGTACATAGTAAAGTCAAAGGCGGAAAACTATAGTGTAACGTGTATTGGGATTATTAAGTATCAATCACAATCATGAACAAGTATCAATTGTACATTTAGATAAGGAGGAATAAAAAAGGTTTTTACTGCCACCCATAGGACAAAATAACCATAAAACCTGTATAATAGATATTGTTACTGGTCATTACAATGCAATACTCTGTACATCTGTCATTGATTATAGCCAAAAAACATGAATCGGAACAGGCAATTACAAAAAAAGATACTCTGAGTAGCATAGTCATTGTTCAGTTGTGTTAGTCACAATCCTTGCAAAAGTATGGAGGAAGCCTATGGAGAAACTAAACAAAATATCTGCCAAATTCTTAGTACATTTTGTGTCTTTGGCTCCGACTAGTTATGTGTTTATAATGCTATTTAACACCGTAATTTTTTATTGTCACTTTAAGTCTAGCAGGACAAAAACTTAAACTTTCCTGCAGCGGGAAATAAGCCAGGAGCAAGCTGGCTAGTGAAAAAAAGCCCTAGATCCAGAGAAATAGCTCCTATCCCAGCGCTCTTCCCTCTATTCAATTGTTTTCTGACCTTGCCCCTTTTAATTTGAACATTGTTTTCTACATGTGATAGCGTTTAAATGTGATTTGATTAACCACAACGACCAACCATTCTCACTTCTCAAAGTTTACCAAGTTGACAATGAACACATACAAATAGTTATAAATAGTAACTAAATTTATATAATCTCTTGAAACAGTAAAAACTAGTTATATTTGAAAAGATTGGCCAAAACTTGAGAGGCATGTAATAGGAGTCAAATGGTGTTACTGGTTATACCGTTTGACATTTTAATGTAAAATCAAATTGTCAGGCATTACAATGGACAGAAATATCAGCATATAGCCATAGTGTAAGTAATCCAACATAATTGTTACACTAAATACTAATTTATAATCAAAATAATGTATTTCAAAGTTTTTCTTGTGTCGGACCATTAGACATGTTAACCAAAGAACTGAACTTAACCTAAAAATGTTTTATTAACTCATCAGAGAGTTACTAACCTTGGGATGCAGCAGTTATTCTGATCAGGGGTCCTTTCCTCTGATGTAATATCCTGTCATGTTGTCTTCTTGCTGATTATCTTGATTGGTGGTAACACCCAGGGGGGTAAGCGAGCGACCACCAAGCGTAGCTCCTATGGCGCCATTTTAATGCAATCACCGGCCGTTAGCATTCCATTGACTCCAATTCATTTTGGCACCACTTTGACAGCGAACAACTTTACATCTGAAGCGTTGAAAGACTCTATTTGTCCGTTGTTTATTTTTAAAGAAACACAACAATGTATCAAAGGCTCCATTACCTAGTATTTCCCGTTATGGCTCCGTAGCGGACGTTTTTGTAAAAATAGGCTAACGATTGCGTCATAACCAAACGACTTGCTCTCGCATTTTCGACAAATCACCGTATTGTCAGGAGAAGCTTGCAGGCAGTTTTGACAGACCTTAGCTGTTTAAGTTAAAATTCTAACGTTAACTAGCATGTTAGTTAGCAGTAATTAACCTGTGCCTATGTTATCTCCTTACATATACCTACGCTCTCCATCTTTGCTGATTGGGAATGATTAATATTTCTCTTGGCACAGCTACCAGAAGACTTACAACTTTCAGACAGGGTGCGGCTCAGTTGGCGGCTGCGCAGTAACGCTCAGCCATCACCGAAAAAGGGCTTCTAATATCCTTCACTGGTCTCTGTCCA
>NC_045737.1:2712634-2715143 GCF_008692095.1 Etheostoma spectabile | reverse complement strand
ATCTGTTGGTCCATTTCTTTAATTGTCTATGGTAACACCACCTTGAAATTTCAGGAAGCTAGCATGACTGACAGAATTCCCTAAATGATTAAAATGAATATAATACAGTGGCTGACAGGGGCAAACACACTGCAACCTAATGAAACAGATGCAAATAGACAAAACACCAGAAAAGTCTGAAAACATCTTCATTAATTTGACAACACATGCGCAGCATTTAGCAAACGCGCTGTAAATACACACAACACAACCAACAACGCATAATAACCTTCATTGTAGGTTAATGCCAAAGTAGTTTATGGGATTTTTTATCAAGAAATGTGCCCAAGTTAAACATTTTGGTAAAATGTTTTGACGGTTACACCACCGAGACATTTTTGCCATTATCCTCCAATTATTCTCTTAAAATTGATTAAAACCAAAATCTTTAAAAAATTGCCTCTAAAAAAGTATGTATTGATGTAATTTGTTTGTCTGTTTTTAAAATGTAATGTATTTTAATTTAATTTAACCCATTGCTGTCTGTTTAGGGTGGGGGGGAACGAAAATTGTATGTATTGTGATTTTTTTGGCAACGATTTTTAAAATGGATTCTTTTCCACCAATTCAATACTTTTTTTTACCAATGATTTACCTAAATCTTTTCTGTTTATACGGTACTGCTGACAGCAACTACATCATATCCGTTACTAGAAAACATACCAGAAGCAGAAAATGTGTCATGATATATTGTCTCTAGAGTATTATTCAACTTTTGTTTTTGTTAAAGAAGGAAAGAACACCGCAATACTCAATATTATAGAATCGCAATACTCCTAGAATTGCTATAAATTAAAATCCCGATACAAATCAAATCGGCACGCATGTTTTGCGAAAGAATCAAACTGGGACAAAAGCATATTGTCTCAGCCCTGTTGTCTGTCCTTACAGCCATCTCTCCCTGTTATGATTCAACTTGCCTTCTTCACCCTTCACTTTGGTTTTTGTTATCATCCCTCATATCCATCTTCTCCCTTATTTACTCTGCCATTCTTCCCCATCTCTACCAATTGGCAGAAGAATATCCAGGGAATAAAATCAAAGCAGTCAGAGCAAAGCAACTAATGCACCGTTAACAGAGTGCAGTGTTGAGTGTTCAGTTCCGCTGAAATCCTCACAATCCACTCACATCAGGCTGGGTGAATCACAGGTTTCAGCTGAAAGGATATCTCTTCCCCTGGCTGTAAACAAATCTTTCACTCAGTTATCCTTGATGAGATAGATGGTCAAACTGTTCAATCCACCAACTGGACCAAGACCACAGAGCTAGACATTCATCTTTAAAACAAGTAAGGAACATGACAGAACTGGGTTTTATCACAGCACTATAAATTATATGAAGAACTGTAATTACTACACTACACGCTGATATAGGACATTTAATCAATAAATGTATTCATGTTTTGTCATCAGGGAACTGCCTTTAGTATTCATCCTACATGTTGCCTGCTGTTTGTTTCCAGAATTTATTTAATTAAAAAAGCACACCTTTAAGCATCTAGTTTGCCAGATTATTTTAAAGGAAAGAGAAATACTCCTGTACATTCACACTGCCAAAAAGCCAGTATGTTATTGAATTTGTGAAATCCCATAATCTCTACAAAGCAATCGTTAGCGTAAGATTGCTAGCTGACTAAACAGGGAGTGACTAGAAATCGTCTGTTGCTTTTTTTCATTTTGAGAGTTAAATGTCCCACAATATGAATTCAGTTTGATAATAACTTTTATTTGTAGTTAGGGTTATTTGTAGCCATCCAGAGTAACTATAGCCCTAGATAATTAAGTTAATGAAGTGTTTAGGGCCAAGCACAATGTCAGTTTTGTCTGAGTTTAACATTAAAAAATTGTAAGTCATCCATTATTTTATATCGTTTATGCATGCTGGAAGTTTAGCTAACTGACTGGTTTCATCTGGCTTGATTGGTTGATATAATTGGGTGTCATCCGCATAACATTGAAAGTTAATTGAGTGTTTCCTTATAATATTGCCAAGAGGAAGTGTTGTGATGGGGGCGGAAGGAGGACCCAAACGCAGTGTAGCAGGTGGAAGGCAAAAAGGTTTATTGGGGAAAACACAGCAGCAACAGATACACAAAAAACGTCAAACACAGGGAGCCAAAGAACCAAAAACCGAAGCACAAGCTGGAAACTCACAGGGGAAGGTAAACGGCAAAAATATCACGGGGAAGTCTTACTGGAGCTGGAACGAGAGAAGGTGACGACACGCTGGAGAACAAAGGATCTAACAAGAGCAAAGGAAACACTGGGGTTAAATACATGAGGTTGAGTAATAGGGACAGATGAGACAACAGTATCACATTAGGGCGGGGCTGGACAATCAGACAAACAAAGTAAAGCTAGACTAGACAAGACAGAACAAGACAGGAAGTTGACTACCAAAATAAAGCAGAGAGCATAACAAACACACACAGGGAAACATAAGACAGAATCTATGACACCAGACTAGGGA
>NC_045737.1:2712491-2712616 GCF_008692095.1 Etheostoma spectabile | reverse complement strand
ACCGGGAAGGCCAAATGGGAAAATAACCCCAAACAAAAACCCCAACCCACAACAGGAAGCATATATAAGGAGAATACAATTGGTCCAAGCACTGAGCCTTGTGGAACGTCATGGCTAACTTTAGC
>NC_045737.1:2711772-2712481 GCF_008692095.1 Etheostoma spectabile | reverse complement strand
GAGGATTTATTGTTAACATTAACAAATTGAGATTGATCAGATAAATATGACATAAACCAGCTTAGTGCAATTCCTTTAATGCCAACTAAATGTTCCAGCCTCTGTAACAGGATGGTATGGTCAGTGGTGTCAAATGCAGCACTAAGATCTTGTAAAACAAGTACAGAGACAAGTCCTTTGTCTGCAGCAGTTAGAAGGTCATTAATATTTTCACCAGTGCCGTCTCTGTGCTACGATCCTTTCTAAATCCTGACTGAAAGTCCTCAAGTAAACTATTGCTATTTAGAAAATGACACAATTGATTAGTGACTACCTTCTCAAGGATCCTGGATTAGATTTGATTAGATTAGGTCTATAGTTTGCTAAAACCTCAGGATCGAGGGAGGTTTTTTTCAGGAGAGGTTTTGTCACAGCTACTTTAAATGACCGTGTTACATAACCTGTTAATAGAGACATATTGATCATATCTAGTAATGGAGTTTTAACCACACATAACGCTTTTTTAAGTAGCCTTGTTGAGAGACAGATGGCTTAGCTGAAGAGACCTTAGACATTACTTTTTGAAGATCTATAGGATAGAAGCAGTCTAAGTATAGGTCTTGTCGTTCTTTCTAGTGCTACCGCATTTAAAGGTCAACGGTTAGAAATTGAGGGCAAAAGGTGATGAATTTTATCTCTAATTGCTATAATTTTATCATTAAAGAAGCTC
>NC_045737.1:2711473-2711762 GCF_008692095.1 Etheostoma spectabile | reverse complement strand
CACTACTCAGAGCTATAGGAATAGGTGGCTCAATAGAGCTGTGACTATCTGTCAGCTTGGCTACAATGCTAAAAAGAAACCTTTGGTTGTTCTTATTTTCTTCTATTAGTGATGAAGTCTGATCTGGCATTTCTGAGAGCCTTCCTATACATTTTCAGACTGTCTTGCCCATCTAAATAACATTCTTCTAGTTTGGTGGAACGCCATTTACTTTTAAGTTTTCACAAGATTTTTTTTAATTTGCGAGTTTGGGAGTTGTACCAAGGTGCTAGTTTCCTTTGCTTCATCA
>NC_045737.1:2710065-2711463 GCF_008692095.1 Etheostoma spectabile | reverse complement strand
TTGAGAGGAGCAACAGAGTCTAAAGTTGTGTGTGTAGGCAGGTTGTAGAAGCATCTACAAATTTATCGAGTTGGGTTAGTTTTTGCTAGAGCAGAAAAGTAGCATCTTTGAATTAAACAAATGCTTATGCCTATGCACTGTCAATGCGGGCTCTAAACAAAGCAAGTGTAGTTTAATGCAACACTCTCCAAATCCAGGTACTTAGCCACTAGATTTAAACAATAAAGCAGAATTCAGTAAGTTTTTGCTGGAGCAGAAAAATAGCACGTAATAACACGTTTACTCAGCACAGCATAGATATTTTTCTGTCCTTTATTCGACAGATAGCAAGCTGTCTGGATTTGCCCTGTAGAGATCTGAGAGAACCATAGTCCTCATAAATTGACCGGAGTTTTAAAATGATTGGACAGATAGTCTAGCTAGCTGTCTCAATTTACCATACAGAGATCTGAGGAGCAGTTAACAATAGTCCTCATAATCCACCACATTTAAAATTTCAAAACAAAGAACGCCAAAGGAAACAAAAAATACATGCAACCGGTGGAATATCCTGCAGCACTGGAGCAATCCCGGAAGTGGAACGCAAAGGATATTGACTAGCAATCATGTGACATTGTTGACTGACATGTAAACTTCTAAAGGATAGTTTTAACCTGGAACCTATTTTCCCATGCATTGGTGTCTAAGTCACTAATGTCTACAAAACCCTTTGAAATTGGTCTAGTATTAAGCGAGAACTCTGTAACTGGCAGCCACTCACCGAGCTACCACTAAAAGTGCTGTTTTTGCCACTGACAGGCTCAGATTATTATTCCAAGTGTCTGACGACATTATGGAATGTTGGAATGTATCCCTACAAAGGTCAACTAAATCCTTTTTGTTTAACCAGAAGCAGCTTACAAATTGCTATCCCACCAGAGGCCATTAAAAAAACAATACCTTTAACGTGTATAGAGCCAGCATATTTCCCTATGATATGGTAGGTGTGGAATTGCCCAATAACATTGTAGCTTGTTTCCCCACTGTTGACAGCAGCGGTCTTGCTTAATACCTGACCAATCTCGAAGGTTGACATTACCATCAGTCACTTAGACACAAAACTAAGTAAAATAGGTCAACGTTGGAAAAACAAAGTTAACTGTTTATAATAAAATACTGCTTAAAGGTCCCATGACATGGTGCTCTTTGGAGGCTTTTATATAGACCTTAGAGGTCCCCTAATACTGTATCTGAAGTCTCTTTCCCAAAATTCAGCCTTAGTGCAGAATTACAGCCACTAGAGCCAGTCCCACATTGAGCTTTCCTTAGTATGTGCCATTTCTGAGTCTGTAGCTTTTGAGGTGGGGGGGCAAGGTGGAGGCTGGGCGTGTGGCCTTGACCAACTGCCACTTTGCTCGT
>NC_045737.1:2706835-2710055 GCF_008692095.1 Etheostoma spectabile | reverse complement strand
TGATGTCTCTCTCTCATGGGTGGGTCAAATTCTCTTGGAGTACAAAGCAGAGAAAGGGGCGGTAACCTTGCCCTTTATGACCTCATGAGGGGCAAGATTCCAGATCGGCCCATCTGAGCTTTCATTTTCTCAAAGGCAGAGCAGGATACCCAGTGCTCGGTTTACACCTATCACCATTTCTAGCCACTGGGGGGCCATAGGCAGGCGGGGGGAACTCATATTGATGTTAAAAAAACTCATAAAGTGAAATTTTCATGCCATGGGACCTTTAAGATAACACTGACAATAGCCAAATGACAAGTAAAAATAATAATAATATATCCCATCCCAATAATCCCATTTACTATATTTTTGTCCATTTCAAAAACCCGGAGATGACTACATTTCTATTTCTTGTGTTTCCTGACTCCTGACTTGTAGTAGAATCCTAAAGAAACTATGCCCAAACTAGGTGTCTTTGTACTGTAAAATTATAAATTAAACAGGAGAAGAAGCTCTTTCCTCAGTTGCACTCATCCTTCACCTCACTTAACTGACTTCAAGATAGCAGATTGCCTGGGTGCTGATGCCTTGCCTGGATGTCTCTCACAGATCTCATTCTGTGGTGAAACATTCTGTGAAATTTGAAGGGCTAAGATGGTCTGACAGAATTACCAATGCACTTTGATCATAAGTCCATCATGACAACTCATCATTCTGTGTATAGTCTTACATTTTAACCAGATTTTTATATGAAATGCAACAGTTCAAAACTGGGTCCTCTTTTAGTTGTGGCTAGTCTAACATTGCCAGACCTACATCTACAATGATATGGAGTAAGGTCAGGCTTCAGCACACATACAATATGGAATAGGAGGAAAAAACACAAAGCTTGTTTGCAATTCTTTAAACCACAATCTTCTTCAATCAATTACGGACACAGTGATGGTGCCTCTGCAAAATAGCCTTGGAAGGAACTTGTTTTGGTGGAACATTTAACATACAATATTGAATGAAGTTATCCGTTCACGCAATACAGTAACGTAACCAGATTAAATTATCAGGATACATTGTGATTTGCTCTTAGCGTTCCCCACCAAGCAGTCCCAAAATGTTCCAGTTACATAGTAAATGCTGTAAACATAGTTTACCATAGTAAACTATATAGTTTAACATAGTAAAATAATACCTAAAAGAAAAAAGCAGCCTGGCTTATTGTACAATCCAAATGTTCTTCAAAAAGTGGAAATGCACCACGTTCACCCAGACTAAGTTGTGGTAAACTGTTAATCAGTGGTTTGTTTGGAATTTAAAAACCTTTGTTGACAGCTGGAGCCAGTCTAGGGTTGTAAATGTACTGTATATGTAAGGCAGCCTCATGCTGCATCTACCCAAATCTACTTACACCAAAGGATCCAGGAATGGCTGTCAATTCAGGCCTCTCAAGGGAAATTACTATGTATAACAAAACCTGCAGTGCTACAACAGAGTATGTGCACATACATTAACATGTGCTGTGTTTTTGCAGACAAGCATGCCTGTATATGTGTTTGCTTATGAATGTGTCAGTTTGGGAATTTTATGCAGCTCAGCTCAGTGTCTCCTCCTGACATAATTGGCTGCTTTCCACTTCACCTGCTGCAGCCTCCTCCTAATGGAGCTTCCAGGTGGAGCTTATGCACCATGACGCCGGCTGAGTGTGTGATGTTCTTTTCCACAGGCACAGTGAAGCACTTATCTCATTCAGCTTGTCTATATACTGCCTGCCTGTGTCACTGAATACAGGGCTTGGAAAGTGCGTGTGTCTGCACATGGAGGGTTTCTTACACAGCTGTAATTACAGAGTCAGTGAACCTCCCCTGGAATGCAAATAATGGACTTGTAATTCATGTTGAATGACTTGTTGGACAAACTGGCAAATGAAATTGCGAAGGAACTGCTATTAAGCACTTGTATGCCAGGACAATACCGTTGTTTGAATCAGCTGGTAAGGCCCGCAAAGTGGAACTAGAAGTGGTGTAATAGACAGTTTTTGGTGATAAAGCAGTTCAATGTCCCATAACAAAGCTTTCAGCTCTGATGTCAGAACTAAAGCCTCTTAACTCTTTGCACCAAAAGCGAACAGAAGGGATCAAACATTTCACAACACATTGGGAAATGATAATTGTAACAACTAGCCATATAAATCATGTCTTGTAAAGAATCGTCTCTGTGTCCTAACTTAGCCTATGTTCCAATGCGCTTCTGAAATATTTAAACGGTGGCTGTTAATTACATGCTTTGTAATTATGTGTATTTGTGTTGTTCACATATAGCCCATGAATATTTGGGCTGGACCTGAATATTTGACTCCATTTCAGCTCAGTGTGAGAGTCTTAACTGCATTTTGCTGTTATTTATGATTTTTTTCCACACACACACACACACACATACACACAGGGTGCAGGGTGACGTCTCGGCACAGTCCATTAACTTTTTGCAACGTGCATGCAGGCTGAAATTCACCATAGCCTTCTGTCGGGATTAAGGTATGAGCAGAGCCAGGGACGGACTTGGGCTACAAAACAGCCCTGGGCTTTCTCCCAAAAAGGCCCATCCTCTGGCCATTCACCCCTAGCTGTGCGCAACAGACACTAGCCAGGATGTCCTGATACTATGCCACAATACTGTAGCCTATATCAGACAAGGTATTCACAGCAAGTACCATCTCAAAAACAGTGATGAGAATTGGGGTTGTGTCTAATTAAGCCTCAGCCTTCAAATGAAAACAAAAAATGCTGTTACATCTTGCAAATGATGAAATGTCACTGGCTACAGAAACCCCAGATTACACAAACATGTAATTATAGCCTAGAACAGTACAGAGTATTACAACACTTAAATAAGAGATGAAGTAGACTACTTGCTGAACCTGAACATGGGGATTAGCTAGTGTAGGCCTATACCAAAACTACACTGAGAGTGTTAGTTATTATATACTATAACTTATAACTATTCAAATATAATGTAAGCAAATGTAATGTTGGGGAAGTATAAGTTTCTTAAGAAGGGCACTATTCTCAGTAACTCTGTCTATTATGAGGTCATTGTCAAGGGACATGAGGATGTCTTTCTCTGTGGCCCTTAACATGAATGTTTCCAGGTGTTCCTGATCATTTCTGCTCCGTAAGCGATTCTTAATTCTTAATGACTAGGCCCTTTCAATTGTCTGTGAAGCCTTCACAAACAACCACCAGGTCTT
>NC_045737.1:2705483-2706825 GCF_008692095.1 Etheostoma spectabile | reverse complement strand
ACAATAGTAAACGCAAATATGAAAGACAAATAAAAAACTGCACTCTGATGGAAAAAAGAAAGAAAGTGAAAACTAGGATTTTTTGGTTAAATATTTGGTTAAATTTGGTGAATTATTTACCACCCTTCCCTATTTGTTGGCACATTTAGATTGGTACTAATGCATGGCTGATGTTTTCCCATTTAATTCAATACCATTGTCTTCATCCTAGCAGCAAACGTGAGCTCACTACAACCTCTCATATACAACGAAGTGAAATTGCAGTTAACCCATAATTAATTTCTAATGTGTTTAATGTTTCAAATTAACAGAAATTATTAAACACGTTAAGTTTGACAGAACTAAATGGCGCGACCATTTTCATAATCATGATGCACACCCATGTTGACAGCTGACTATGCAATTCCATATGATAGAGATAAAGGCAGCCTGCTCCTGGCACTTACCAGTATCTCATGTCTCTCTGTGTAGTTTTTGCATTTTGCTGCATCAGTGTCAAGAGACTTGGCCCTCTTTTTTTTATTTTTCCTATCCAACATATTAGACTTTTTTTGTGCCGACGGCCATCAGATGGACAGCCGTTCTGGACTTTTCCTGAATGCAAAGAGCCTGTGGGAGCAGAGGTAGAGGAACATTTCAGACTGAGCTCATGAAGTAGCATATTTAACACATGCCAATTTGTATGCCATTATTGCCATGTTATCAAGACACATACCCTCTTTTTAGCATGTTTATCAACTCTGTTTGGCCTCCATTGACTTACATGACTTTGTGTTTGCGTATGAATTAATGCCGTAGCGAGTAGAATGAAAGGCCAAAAAAAACGCATACAGGAGAGCCGGGATTGTGTCCCGCATGTGACGTTTCCTTTCCATGTTTGTTCTTTTCCTAAACCCAACCCTGTTCTTCTTTACCTAATCCCAACAGGTTCTTCTTTTCCTAAACCCAACCCGCGTGTCACGTTTTCTAGATTTTCTTATGAGCTATTAATTAAATAACTCTTGTTCACCACACATTCCTTGATTCTTGTTTTACCATTTTGGTCAGAACAGCCAAGGCTACTACTTTAAACTAATTTTTTGTCTTATTTCCAAAATTCTGAACCATCCCTTGTGGGCGCTGGACGGGAAATTAACAACTGCGTCGGTTTTAAAATAGCAAAGACACTTGCGTCGGGCTTTGCGCTGCGCAGTGCCAGGTGCAAGATAGGGTCCTAAGATGTATTTCTTCCAGTGTGTTAGCTGAGTGCAGAGTATCTCCTCTCTGGAGCTCTGCCCTGCTTCAGTCAGACAGACAGACAGACAGACAGACAGACAGACACACACACACACACACACACACA
>NC_045737.1:2702552-2705473 GCF_008692095.1 Etheostoma spectabile | reverse complement strand
CACACACACACACACACACACACACACACACACACACACACACACTTCTTCTGTGCTGCAGCAGTTGATTTGGCTCCCTTCCTGCTCACATGGCTGATCATTGTTTTTTCAACTTGATACACTATAGTTATTGCAAATTTTACAACTTCAGGCTGATTTAATGAAGTTAAATGTAGTCCTGTATCACCCTGTTGGGGTGAGATGATGACGGGCTTGCTTTACATTGTCTCATACCTATTATCTTAGACTTCACAATTATTTAGATGCCTGCTGTTATTTGATATATATTTACAGGGAATGTATATCTAATGTTTCAGCCTGGCTGATGAAAGTGTATACCTATTTGTACATGCAGTATGCTTATAATGAGTATATGTGACTTAATACTTGATACTACAATTTTGAACCGGAACAAAAAAAGAGCCATCTGAAATATCAATTAAAGTAGTTTATATCTGACTCTTTACTTGAAATTGGACGTTGGACGAAGCAATCTATACAATTTCATGTTGCACACTTTAGCTTCACTAATTATTCACAATATAACCCAATATTATTCCTTAGTACTAATTTATCAGCATGTGTAGTAGTATGTGTGTGCTAGGGACGGCTGTGGTTCAGGTGGCAAGAGCGGTTGCCTACCGGTTGGTGGTTCGATCCGAGGTCGGTGTGTCTTTGGGCCACGCATGTATGATGTATGAAAGTAAATGTGTTCAATGTTTATCTGATGAGCAGGCAGCACCTTGTGTGGCAACCTCAGCCACCAGTGTATGAATGTGTGTGAATGGTGAATGTACAATGTTAAAGCGCTTTGAGCCCTATATTAATACGTTACATTTGCCATATGAGTGCACAGAAAGCCTGATATAAGCACACTCAGACACTACATTACAAGCAATGTCAATTCTTTGCAACTACTCTCTCTGATATTTCTGGTGTCTACTGTGTTCTTCACTTTCTGTCGCCTATCTCTCTTGTTTATCATTTGAGTATGATTGCAGAGCACTGAGTAAGTGACCTCTCATTTCTGTTGTTGAAGTTCAGTTGTTGGGCTCCTCCCTCCTCTCTAGTGATGGTCAAATGAAGCTTTGTGAACCAGTGTCTTTGTTTTCTGAGCGCAGTAGATGGCGCTCTTGGTTTTAAGAGAACAGTCTAAGGTATTGCAATTCAGTGTATTTTCAACCAATTGTTGAACAGAGAGCGCCATCTAGTGGGCTCAGAAGATAAAGACACTAGTTCATGAAGCTTCATTTGGCCATCACTACTAACCTCCTGTCTGTCTGACTGACTGATAGGTACAGTATCTGTCTGGTCCATGGTTGAGGGAGTAGAGAGAGCTGGGAGAAGCTGAGATAAGGCTGAAGCTGAACTGTGTTGGTGGAAGGAGAAGTTAAAAAAAATATTATTTTGGAGTATTGCAATATAATGACATGGAGAGATATTTATACTGAGGTTATATGTCTATTTTGTGGTTGCATTTAGTTAATTGTAGGTAATTTTGAAAATGATTAAGTAGGACAGCTTTATGGCAATATTGGATTTACAGGATTTTATTATCAATGTAATGAAATGGTTTCATTTATCAGGTACCTAATTTAGCAGATTAACCATTGGTCATTGTTTTGGGTCTTTTAAAGATTCTTTATTTTTTGGGCCATTTAAGGGCCTTAATTGACAGGACAGCTGAAGAAATGACTGGGGAGAGAGAAGGGGGAATGACATGCAGCAAAGGGCAGCAGGTCGAAGTCTAACCCGGGCCTGCTACTTCGAGGACTAAACCTCTATATATGGACGCCTGCTCTACCAACTGGCGAGAAACAACTATGTAGAGGTCAAAGATGTGCTGTTTTCTGAAAATTGATTTGTTAATTGCAAAATTAATTGCAAATTTTGTCCAACTGTGTAGCGGAGTATACTGTACTTTTATTAATCTGTAATCTAAACTTGTTTTGCATTGAATACTTTTTTCTTTTAATACTTAAAGTACATTTTCCTGATGATGCTAACATAATTTTACTTAAGACAAGACTTTTACATTAACAGTAAAAGTATTTTTTACATTATTATGTATTAGTACAGTTACTTTAGTAAAGGTTCTGTACACTTCTTCCACCACTGCTTAACACTAGCCTGTGCTGTACATGGGTCTTTTTGTTACAACACACACACATTTTGTTGCTTGCTAGCTGTACTTTGTAAAGTTGGTGAATTGGTTGTTTAGGGCATATCAAACTACACAAATGATCCTCCTGTCAAATTTGAGCGGATGGCAATTGGCTTTGCTTTATGTCTGAATCACCTTCAATCTTCAGGTTTTGTATGGATTTAGGGTTTTAGAGTAGCTGACTGATTTGTTACATTTGGACAGAACCAGAATAGCAATTTCCCCTTTTACAAATGTAGAATATTTCCTTCAAAATGATTGTTTTGTGTTTGTTAAAATTAAGCCATCTATCACACAAACTTTTTTTGGTTGCTTTTTTGCAGAAATTTTTTATTATTATGATTTATTGTTTTAGTAGATACCTGTCTTTGTTATCAGGAGTAGGCTAGTTGCGCATGAGGATATTAATAACCAACAGAAAAGTTAGACCGTTAAAGGAAGTACACAGCAGCTGTCAGAAGAGTTAAGACATATGGACAAGAACGTTCTTACTGTGGATGCTAGTACCCCCCACTGCCTATTTTGTAATAATCAGGGCCACATGAAATCTGCAGCTGCAGAATTTTCTGCACATTTTACACAAATTTAAAAACATATATATGATTGAGAATGTTGGCACATCGCCACACTAAGCAAAAAAACAGTCTGCTAAATTCCACGGATTTTCATTCTGGATCAATTCAATTCAATTTTATTTATATAGCACAGTTATCTCACAGCGCTTTCATAGAAGAGCAGGTCTAGACCGTACTCTGTG
>NC_045737.1:2702438-2702542 GCF_008692095.1 Etheostoma spectabile | reverse complement strand
CAGAAATCCAACAATTCCCACCAAGAACAAGCATTAGGTGACAGAGGCAAGGAAAAACTTCCTTTTAAGAGGCAGATACCTCGAGCAGAACCATGGCTCAGGGT
>NC_045737.1:2702059-2702428 GCF_008692095.1 Etheostoma spectabile | reverse complement strand
TGCCTCGACCAGTTGGGGGTGAGAGAAAGAGACAGACAGAGAAAAAGAAAGAGAGAGAAGAAACAGACAGAGAGAGAGAGAGAGAGAGAGAGACATGGAGAATTGTAGCAGAGGGTGTCGAGCAGGAACATGAAGGCAGCAGACTCACAACCACAGATCCAAACTCCACAGGTCCAGAGCCAGAAACACCTTCAGGAAGTGATAGGAGGAGAGAGGAGAGGGGCGAAAGAGCACAAGACTACGGGAAAGGGAAGAAGTTGTTAGTAACACGCATTAATGGCATGAGGTTGCATACAGATGGAGAGGAGGGGAGGTGATTGGTGAGTCTAGGCCTATAGCAGCACAACTAAGGGATGGTTCAGGACTCAC
>NC_045737.1:2686903-2702049 GCF_008692095.1 Etheostoma spectabile | reverse complement strand
TCTAACTATAAGCTTTATCAAAGATAAAGTAAAGTCTTAAGCCTACTCTTAAATGTGGAGATGTTGTCTGCCTCCTGAACCCAAACTGGAACCTGGTTCCACAGGAGAGGAGCCTGATAGCTGAACGCTCTGGCTCCCGTTCTACTTTTAGAGACTCTAGGAACTACAAGTAACCCTGCATTCTGGGAGCGCAGTGCTCTGGTGGGGTAGTAAGGTACTATGAGCTCTTTAAGATGGTGCCTGACCATGAAGAGCTTTGTAGGTGAGAAGGATTTTAAATTCTATTCTGGATTTTACAGGAAGCCAATGCAGAGAAGCTAAAACAGGAGAGATGTGATCTCTTTTCCTGGTTCCTGTCAGAACACGTGCTGCAGCATTCTGGATCAGTCTTTATGGACTTTTTTGAGCAGCCTGATATAAAGAATTGCAGTAATCCAGCCTAGAAGTAACAAATGCATGGACTAGTTTTTAATGGTAATGGTGATGGTCAATGGTATCAAATGCAGCACTAAGATCTTATAATACCAGTACAGAGATAAGTCCTTTGTCTGATGCAATTAGGAGGTCATTAGTAATTTTCATTTGTCACTTTAATCTAGCAGACCCCAAAAACGTAACTTTCCTGCAGCGGAATAAGCCACGAGCAAGAGCTGGCTAGTGAAAAAAGCCTAGATCCAGAGAAATACGTCCTATCCCACGCTGCTCTTCCCTATTCAAATTGGTTTCTGACCTTGCCCTTTTAATTGAACATTGTTTCTACATGTGATAGGCGTTTAAATGTGATGTTGATTAACCACAACGACCAACCATTCTCACTTCTCAAAGTTTACCAAGTGACAATGAACCAACAGTACAAATAGTTATAAAATAGTACTACATTTAAATCTCTTGAAAACAGTAAAAAACTAGTTATATTGAAAAGATTGGCCAAAACGTGAGAGGCATGAATAGGAGTCATGGTGTTACTGGTTATCGTGACATTTTAATTAAATCAAATTGTCAGGCATTACAATGGACAGAAATATCAGCAATAGCCATAGTGTACTATCCAACATAATTGTTACATAAATATAATTTATAATCAAACTAATGTATTTCAAAGTTTTTCTTGTGTCGGACCATTAGACATGTTAACCAAAGAACTGAACTTAACCTAAATGTTTTATTACTCATCGAAGGTTACTAACTTGGGATGCACGCAGTTATTCTGATCAGGGTCCTTTCCTCTGATGTATATCCTGTCATTGTTTGCTTTCTTGCTGATTACTCTGATTGGTGGTAACACCCAGGGGGGTAACGAGCGACCACAAGCGTAGCTCCTATGGCGCCATTTTAATGCAATCACCGGCGCGTTAGCATTTCCATTCGCTCCAATTATTTTGCACCACTTTGACAGCGAAACAACTTTCATCTGAAGCGTTGGAAAGACTCTTTTGTCCGTTGTTATTTTTAAAGAAACACAACATGTATCAAGGCTCCATTACTAGTATTTCCCGTTTGGCTCCGTAGGGAACGTTTTTGAAAAATAGCTAACGATTGCGTCATAACCAAACGCACTTGCTCTCTCTTTTCGACAAATCACCGCGGATTGTCAGGAGAAGCTGCAGGCAGTTTTGACAGACCTTAGCTGTTTAGTTAAAATTCTAACGTAACTAGCATGTTAGTTTAAGCGTAATTAACCTGTGCCTATTATCTCCTTACATATACCTACGCTCTCATCTTGCTGATTGGAATGAGTGAATTGTTTTTCCTTGGCACAGCTACCAGAAGACTTACACTTTCAGACAGGTGCGGCTCAGTTGGCGGCTGCGCAGTAGTACGCTCAGCCATCACCGAAAAGGGCTTCTAATATCCTTCAATGGTCTCTGTCCAGAGCAACGGGATCTGTTGGTCCATTTCTTAATTGTCTATGGTAACACCACTTGAAATTTCAGGAAGCTAGCATGACTGACAGAATTCCCTAAATGATTAAAATGAAATATAACAGTGCTGACAGGGCAAACACACTGCAACCTAATGAAACAGATGCAAATAGACAAAACACCAGAAAAATCTGAAAACATCTTCATTAATTTGACCAACATGCACGCATTAGCAAACGCGCTGTAACTCACACAACACAACCAACAACGCAATAATAACCTCATTGTAGGTTAAATGCCAAGTAGTTTAATGGGATTGTTATCAAGAATGTGCCCAAGTTAAACATTTTGGTAAAATGTTGTGACGTTACACCACCGAGACATTTTTGCAATTATCCTCCAATTATTCTCTTAAAATTGATTAAAAACCACAATCTTTAACAAAATTGCCTCTAAAAAGTATGTATTGATGTAATTTTGTTTGTCTGTTTTTAAATGTGTATTTTAATTAATTTAACCATGCTGTCTGTTTAGTGGTGGGGGGGAACGAAAATTGTAGTAATGTGATTTTTTGGGCAACGATTTTTAAAATGGATTCTTTTCCACCATTCACTACTTTTTTACCAATGATTTACCTAAATCTTTCTGTTTATACGGTGACGGCGACAGCACTACATCATATCCGTTACTAAAAACATACCAGAAGCAGAAAATGTTTCATGATATATTGTCTCTAGATATTATCAACTTTTGTTTTTGTTAAAGACGAAAGAACACGCAATCTCAATATTATAGATCGCAATACTCCTAGAATTGCTTATAATAAAATCCCGATACAAATCAATCGGGCACGCATGTTTTGCGAAAGAATCAAACTGGGACAAAAGCATATGTCTCAGCCCTTGTTTTGTCCTTACAGCCATCTCTCCCTGTTATGATTCAACTTGCCTTCTTCACCCTTCACTTTGGTTTTTGTTATCATCCCTCAATCCCTGTCTCCCTTATTTACTCTGCCATTCTTCCCCATCTCTACCCAATTGGCAGGAAGAAATCCAGGGAATAAATCAAGCAGTCAGAGCAAAGCAACTAATGCACCGTTAACAGAGTGCAGTGTTGAGTGTTCAGTTCCGCTGAAATCCTCACATCCACCAATCAGGCTGGGTGAATCACAGGTTTCAGCTGAAAGGATATCTCTTCCCCTGGCTGTAAACAAATCTTCACTCAGTTACCGTGTGAGATAGATGGTCAAACTGTTCTCCCCCAACTGGACCAAGACCACAGAGCTAGACATTCATCTTTAAAACAAGTAAGGAACATGACAGAACTGGGTTTGATCACAGCACTATAAATTATATGAAGAACTGTAATTACTACCTACACGCGAATAGGAACATTTTAATCAATAAATGTATTCAGTTTTTGTCATCAGGGAACTGCCTTTTATTCATCTACATGTTGCCTGCTGTTTGTTTCCAGAATTTATTAATTAAAAAAGCACACCTTTAAGCATCTAGTTTGCCAGATTATTTTAAGGAAAGAGAAATACTCCTGTACATTCACACTGCCAAAAGCCAGTATGTTATTGAATTTGTGAAATCCATAATCACACAAAGCAATCGTTAGCGTAAGATTGCTAGCTGACTAAACGGAGTGACTAGAAATGCGTCTGTTGCTTTTTTTCATTTTGAGAGTTAAATGTCCCACAATATGATTCATTTGATAATAACTTTTATTTGTAGGTTAGGGTTATTTGTAGCCATCCAGAGTAACTATAGCCCTAGATAATTAAGTTAATGAAGTTTTAGGGCCAAGCACAATGTCAGTTTTGTCTGAGGTTTAACTAAAAATTGTAAGTCATCCATTATTTTATATCGTTTATGCGCTGGAAGTTTAGCTAACTGACTGTTTCATCTGGCTTGATTGGTTGATATAATTGGGTGTCATCCGCTAACATTGAAAGTTAATTGAGTGTTTCCTTATAATATTGCCAAGAGGAAGTGTTGTGATGGGGCGGAAGGAGGACCCAACGCAGTGTAGCAGGTGGAAGGCAAAAAGGGTTATTGGGGGAAAAACACAGCAGCAACCGATACCAAAAAAACGTCAAAACACAGGGAGCCAGAGAAAAAAAAAAAACCGAAGCACAAGGCTGGAACCACAGGGGAAGGTAAACGGCAAAAATATCACGGGGAAGTCTACTGGAGCTGGAACAGAGGAGAGGTGACGCACGCTGGAGAAACAAAGGATCTAACAGAGGCTAAGGAAACACTGGGGTTAATACATGAGGTAATGAGTAATAGGAACAGATGAGAAACAGGTTGATCACATTAGGGCGGGGTGGACAATCAGACAAACAAAGTAAAGCTAACTAGACAAGACAGAAAACAAGACAGGAAGTTGACTACCAAAATAAAGCAGAGCATAACAAACACCACACGGGAAACATAAGAACAGATCTATGACCCAGACTGGAGGAAAACCGGGACAAAAACACCGGGAAGGCCATGGAAATAACCCAAACAAAAACCCCAACCCACAACAGGAAGCATATAAGGAGAATCAATTGGTCCAAGCACTGAGCCTTGTGGAACGTCATGGCTAACTTTAGCGTACTTGAGGATTTATGTTAACATTAACAAATGAGATTGATCAGATAAATATGACATAAACGCTAGTGCAATTCCTTTAATGCAACTAAATGTTCCAGCCTCTGTAACAGGATGGTATGGTCAGTGTGTCAAATGCGCAGCACTAAGATCTTGTAAAACAGTACAGAGACAAGTCCTTTTCTGCAGCAGTTAGAAGGTCATTATTTTTCACCATGCCGTCTCTGGCTACTCTCTTTCTAAATCCTGACTGAAAGCCCAAGTAAACATTGCTATTTAAAATGACAACAATGATTAGTGACTACTTCTCAAGGATCGCTGATTAGATTTGATAGATTAGGCTATAGTTTTGCTAAAACCTCAGGATCGAGGGAGGTTTTTTCAGGAGAGGTTTTGTCACAGCTACTTTAAATGACCGTGTTACATAACCTGTTATAGAGACATATTGATCATATTAATGGAGTTTTAACCACACATAACGCTTTTTTAGTAGCCTTGTTGAGAGACAGATGGCTTAGCTAAGAGACCTTAGACATTACTTTTGAAGATCTATGGATAGAAGCAGTCTAAGTATAGTCTTGTCGTTCTTTCTAGTGCTACCGCATTAAAGGTCAACGGTTAGAATTAGGGCAAAAGTGATGAATTTTATCTCTAATTGCTATAATTTTATCATTAAAGAACTCATAAAGTTCGTCACTACTCAGAGCTATAGAATAGGTGCTCAATAGAGCTGTGACTATCGTCAGCTTTGGCTACAATGCTAAAAGAAACCTTTGGTTGTTCTTATTTTCTTTATTAGTGATGAAGTTGATCTGGCATTTCTGGAGGCCTTCCTATACATTTTCAGACGTCTTGCCCATCTAAATCTTCTTCTAGTTTGGTGGAACGCCATTTACTTTTAAGTTTCACAAGATTTTTTTTAATTTCGAGTTTGGAGTTGTACCAGGTGCTAGTTCCTTTGCTTCATCATCTTCTTTTAGAGGAGCAACAGACTAAGTTGTGTGTGTAGGCAGGTTGTAGAAGCATCACAAATTATCGAGTTGGGTTAGTTTTTGCTAGAGCAAAGTAGCATCTTTGAATTAAACAATGCTTATGCCTATGCACTGTCAATGCGGCTCTAAACAAAGCAGTGTAGTTTAATCAACCCTCCAAATCCAGGTACTTAGCCTAGATTTAAACAATAAAGCAGATTATTAGCGTTTTTTGCTGGAGCAGAAAATACACGTACACTTTACTCAGCACAGCATAGATATTTTTCTGTCCTTTATTCGACAGTAGCAAGCTGTCTGATTTGCCCTGTAGAGACTGAGAGAACCATATCCCTCATAAATTGACCGGAGTTTTTAAAATGATTGGACAGATAGTCTAGACTAGCTGTCTCAATTTCCATACAGAATCTGAGGAGCAGTTAACAATAGTCCTCATAACCCACCACTTAAAATTTCAAAACAAAGAACGCCAAAGGAAACAAAAAATACATGCAACCGGTGGAATATCCTGCAGCACTGGGCAATCCCGGAAGTGGAACGCAAAGGATATTGACTAGCAATCATGTGACATTGTTGACGGACATGTAACTTCTAAAGGATAGTTTTAACCTGGAACCTATTTTCCCAGCATTGGTGTCTAAGTCACTAATGTCTACAAAACCCTTTGAAATTGGTCTAGTATTAAGCGAGAACTCTGTAACTGGCAGCCACTCACCGAGCTACACTAAAAGTGCTGTTTTTGCCACTGACAAGGCTCAGATTATTATTCCAAGTGTCTGACGACATTATGGAATGTTGGAATGTATCCCTACAAGGTCACTAATCCTTTTGTTTAACCAAGAAGCAGCTTACAAATTGCTATCCCACCAGGCCATTAAAAAAACAATACCTTAACGTTTATAGAGCCGCATATTCCCTATGATGGTAGGTTTGGAATTGCCCATAACATTGTAGCTTGTTCCCCACTGTTGACGCGAGCGGTCTTGCTTAATACCTGACCAATCTCGAGGTTGACATTACCATCAGTCACTTACCACAAAACTAAGTAAATAGTTCAAGTTGGAAAAAAGTTAACTGTTTATATAAAATACTGCTTAAAGGTCCCATGACATGGTGCTCTTTGGAGGCTTTTATATAACCTTAGAGGTCCCCTAATACTGATCTGAAGTCTCTTTCCCAAAATTCAGCCTTAGTGCAGAATTAGCCACTAGACCGTCCCCACATTGAGCTTTCCTTATATGTGCCATTTCTGATTCTGTAGCTTTTGAGGTGGGGGGGCAAGGTGGAGGCTGGGCGTGTGGCCTTGACCACTGCCACTTTGCTCGTCTGAAAGCCATGATGTCTCTCTCTCATGGGTGGGTCAAATTCTCTGGGATACAAGCAAGAAAGGGGCGGTAACCTTGCCCTTTATGACTCATGAGGGCAAGATTCCAGATCGGCCCATCTGAGCTTTCATTTTCTCAAAGGCAGAGCAGATACCCAGTGCTCGGTTTACACCTATCACCATTTCTAGCCACTGGGGGCCATAGGCAGGCGGGGGAACTCATATTGATGTAAAAAAAACTCATAAGTGAAATTTCATGCCATGGACCTTTAGATACACTGACATAGCCAAATGACAGTAAAAATAATAATAATATACCCATCCCAATAATCCCATTTACTATATTTTTCCCATTTCAAAAACCCGGAGATGACTACATTTCTATTCTTGTGTTTCTGACTCCTGACTTGTGTAGAATCCAAAGAACTATGCCAAACTAGGTGTCTTGTACTGTAATTATAAATTAAACAGGAAAGAAGCTCTTTCCTCAGTTGCCACTCATCCTTCACCCCCTTAACTGACTTCAAGATAGCGATTGCCTGGTTGCTGATGCCTTGCCTGGATGTCTCTCCACAGTCTCATTCTGTGGTGAAACATTCTGTGAAATTTGAAGGGCTAAGATGTCTGACAGAATTACCAATGCACTTTGATCATAAGTCCATCATGACAACTCATCATCTGTGTTAGTCTTACATTTTAACCAGATTTTTTATATGAAATGCAACAGTTCAAAACTGGGTCCTCTTTTATTGGTGCTAGTCTAACATTGCCGACCTACATCTACAATGATATGGAGTAAGGTCAGGCTTCAGCACACATACTAATGGAATAGGAGAAAACACAAAGCTTGTTTGCAATTCTTTAAACCACAATCTTCTTCAATCAATTACGGCACACGTGATGGTGCCTCTGCAAATACGCCTTGGAAGAACTTGTTTGGTAACATAACATACAATTTGAATGAAGTTTCCGTTCACGCAATACAGTACGTAACCAGATTAAATTATCAGTACATTGTGATTTGCTCTTAGCGTTCCCCACCAAGCAGTCCCAAAATGTTCCGTTACATAGTAAATGCTGTAAACATAGTTACCATAGTAAACTATATAGTTTAACATAGTAATAATACCTAAAAGAAAAAAGCAGCCTGCTTATTGTACAATCCAAATGTTCTTCAAAAGTGGAAATGCACCCACGTTCACCCCCAACTGTTGTGGTAACTGTTATCAGTGGTTTGTTTGGAATTTAAAACCTTTGTTGACAGCTGGAGCCAGTCTAGGGGTTGTAATTACTGTATAGTAAGCAGCCTCATGCTGCATCTACCCAAATCTACTTACACCAAGGATCCAGGAATGGTGTCATTCAGGCTCTCAAGGGAAATTACTATGTATAACAAAACCTGCAGTGCTACAACAGAGTATGTGCACATACTTAACTTTGCTGTGTTTTTGCAGCCAAGCATGCCTGTATATGTGTTTGCTTATGAATGTGTCAGTTTGGGATTTTTATGCAGCTCAGCTCAGTGTTCTCCTCTGACATAATTGGCTGCTTTCCACTTCACCTGCGGCAGCCTCCTCCTAATGGAGCTTCCAGGTGGAGCTTATGCACCATGACGCCGGCTGAGTGTGTGATGTTCTTTTTCCACAGCACAGTGAGACACTTACTCATTCAGCTTGTTATATACTCGGCCTGCGTGTCACTGAATACAGCTTGGAAAGTGCGTGTGCTGCACATGAGGGTTTCTTACACAGCTGTAATTACAGAGTCAGTGAACCTCCCCTGGTGCAATAATGACTTGTAATTCATGTGAATGACTTTTGGACAAACTGGCAAATGAAATTGCGAAGGAACTGCTATTAAGCACTTGTATGCCAGGACAATACCGGTGTTATCAGCTGGTAGGCCGCAAAGTGGAACTAGAAGTGGTGTAATAGACAGTTTTGGTGATAAAGCATTTCAATGTCCCATAACAAGCTTTCAGCCTTATGTCAGAACTAAGCCTCTTAACTCTTTGCACCAAAAGCGAACAGAAGGGATCAAACATTTCACAACACATTGGGAAATGATAATTGTAAACTAGCCATATAATCGTTCTTGTAAGAAGTCGTCTGTGTTCCAACTTAGCCTATGTTCCAATGCGCTTCTGAATATTTAAACGGTGGCTGTTAATTACATGCTTTGTATTATGTGTATTGTGTTGTTCACATAAGCCCATGAATATTGGGCTGGACCTGAATATTTGACTCCATTTCAGCTCAGTGTGAGAGTCTTAACTGCATTTTGCTGTTATTTATGATTTTTTTCCACACACACACCACACACACACTACACACAGGGTGCAGGGTGACGTCTCGGCACAGTCCATTACTTTTTGCAACGTGCATGCAGGCTGAAATTCACCATAGCCTTCTGTCGGATTAAGGTATGAGCAGAGCCAGGGACGGACTTGGGCTACAAACCAGCCCTGGTTCTTCTCCCAAAAAGGCCCATCCTCTGGCCATTCACCCTAGCTGTGCGCACAGACACTAGCCAGGATGTCCTGATCCTATGCCACAATACGTGCCTATATCAGACAAGGTATTCACAGCAGTACCATCCAAAACAGTGAGAGAATTGGGGTTGTGTCTATTAAGCCTCAGCCTTCAAATAAAAACAAAAAATGCTGTTACATCTTGCAAATGATGAAATGTCACTGGCTACAGAACCCCAGATTACCAACATGTAATTAATAGCCTAGAACAGTACGAGTATTACAACACTTAAATAAGAGATAGTAGACTACTTGCTAACCTGAACATGGGGATTAGCTAGTGTAGGCCTATACCAAAACTACACTGGAGTGTTAGTTATTATATACTATTATAACTATTCAAATAAATGTAAGCAAATGTAATGTTGGAGTTAAGTTTCTTAAGAAGGGCACTATTCTCAGTAACTCTGTCTATTATGAGGTCATTGTCAAGGGCTGAGGATGTCTTTCTCTGTGGCCCTTAACATGAAGTTTCCAGTGTTTCCTGATCATTTCTGCTCCGTAAGCGATTCTTAATTCTTAATGACTAGCCTCCTTTCAATTGTCTGTGAAGCCTTCACAAACAACACCCAGGTCTTTGCATTCCACAATAGTAAACGCAATATGAAAGAAATAAAAACTGCACTCTGGAAAAAAGAGAAAGTGAAAACTAGGATTTTGGGTTAAATATTTGGTTAAATTTGGTGAATTATTTACCACCCTTCCCTATTTGTGTGCCACATTTAATGGTACTAATGCATGGCTGATGTTTTCCCATAATTCAATACCATTGTCTTCATCCTAGCAGCAAACGTGAGCTCACTACAACCTCTCATATACAACAAGTGAAATTGCAGTTAACCCATATTAATTTTCTAATTGTTAATGTTTCAAATTACAGAAATTTTACACGTTAAGTTGACAGAACTAAAGGCGCGACCATTTCATAATCATGATGCACACCCATGTTGACAGCTGACTATGCAATTCCATATGATAGAGATAAAGGCAGCCTGCTCCTGGCACTTACCAGTATCTCATGTCTCTCTGTGTAGTTTTTGCATTTTGCTGCATCAGTGTCAAGACTTGGCCCTCTTTTTTTATTTTTCCTATCCAACTATTAGACTTTTTTTGTGCCGACGGCCATCAGATGGACAGCCGTTCTGGACTTTCCCTGAATGCAAAGAGCCTGTGGGAGCAGAGGTAAGGACATTTCAGACTGAGCTCATGAGTAGCATATTAACAATGCCAATTTGTATGCCATTATTGCCATGTTACAAGACCATACCTCTTTTTAGCATGTTTATCAACTCTGTTTGGCCTCCATTGACTTACATGACTTTGTGTTTGCGTATGAATTAATGCCGTAGGTAGTAATGAAAGGCCAAAAAAACCATACAGGAGAGCCGGGATTGTGTCCCGCATGTGACGTTTCCTTTCCATGTTTGTCTTTTCCTAAACCCAACCCGTTCTTCTTTACCTAATCCCAACAGTGTCTTCTTTTCCTAACCCAACCCGCGTGTCACGTTTTCTAGATTTCTTATGAGCTATTAATTAAATAACTCTTGTTCACCACACATTCCTTGATTCTTGTTTACCATTTTGGTCAGAACAGCCAAGGCACTACTTTAAACTATTTTTTTTGTCTTTTTCCAAATCTGAACCATCCCTTGTGGGCGCGTACGGGAAATTACAACTGCGTCGGTTTTAAAATAGCAAAGACACTTGCCGGGCTTGGCGCTGCGCGTGCCAGGTGCAAGATAGGGTCCTAGATGTATTTTCTTCCAGTGTGTGACTGAGTGCAGAGTATCTCCTCTCTGGAGCTCTGCCCTGCTTCAGTCAACAGCACAGACAGACAGACAGACAGACAGACACCACACACCACACACACACACCACACACCACACACACACACACACACAACACACACACACACACACACACACACTTCTTCTGTGCTGCAGCAGTTGATTGGCTCCCTTCCTGCTCACATGGCTGATCATTGTTTTTTTCAACTTGATACACTTAGTTATTGCAAATTTTACAACTTCAGGCTGATTTAATGAAGTTAAATGTAGTCCTGTATCACCCTGTTGGGTGAGATGATGACGGGCTTGCTTACATTGTCTCATACCTATTATCTTAGACTTCACAATTATTAGATGCCTGCTGTTATTTGATTATTATACAGGGAATGTATATCAATGTTTCAGCCTGCGGATGAAAGTGTATACCTTTTGTACATGCAGTAGCTTATAATGAGTATAGTGACTTAATACTGATACTACAATTTTGAACCGGAAACAAAAAAGCCATCTGAAATATCAATTAAGTAGTTTTATATCTGACTCTTTACTGAAATTGGACGTTGAGACAGCAATCTATCAATTTCATGTTGCACACTTTAGCTTCACTAATATTCACAATATAACCCAATATTATTCCTAGTACTATTTATCAGCATGTGTAGTATGTATTGTGTGCTAGGGACGGCTGTGGTTCAGGTGGCAAGAGCGGTTGCCTACCGGTTGGTGGTTCGATCCGAGGTCGGTTTCTTTGGCCACGCATGTAGGATGTATGAAAGTAAATGTGTTCAATGTTTATCTGATGAGCAGGCAGCACCTTGTGTGGCAACCTCAGCCACCAGTGTAGAATGTGGTGAATGGTGAATGTACTGTTAAAGCGCTTTGAGCCCTATATAATACGTTACATTTGCCATATGAGTGCACAGAAAGCCTGATATAAGCACACTCAGACACTACATTACAGCAATGTCAATCTTGCAACTACTCTCTCTGATATTTCTGGTGTCTACTGTGTTCTTCTTCACTTTCTGTCGCCTATCTCTCTTGTTTATCATTTGAGTATGATTGCAGAGCACTGAGTAAGTGACCTCTCATTTCTGTTGTTGAAGTTCAGTTGTGGGGCTCCTCCCCCCTCTAGTGATGGTCAAATGAAGCTTTGTGAACCAGTGTCTTTGTTTTCTGAGCGCAGTAGATGCGCTCTTGGTTTTAGAGAACAGTCTAAGGTATTGCAATTCAGTGTATTTTAACCAATTGTTGACAGAGAGCGCCATCTAGTGGGCTCAGAAGATAAAGACTAGTTTCATGAAGCTTCATTTGGCCATCACTACTAACCTCCTGTCTGTCTGACTGACTGATAGGTACAGTATCTGTCGGTCCATGGTTGAGGAGTAGAGAGCTGGGAGAAGCTGAGATAAGGCTGAAGCTGAACTGTGTTGGTGGAAGGATTTAAAAAAAATATATTTTGGAGTATTGCAATATAATGACATGGAGAGATATTATACTGAGGTTATATGTCTATTTTGTGGTTGCATTTAGTTAATTGTGGTTTTTGAAAATGATTAGTAGGACAGCTTTTGGCATATTGGATTTACAGGATTTTTTATCAATGTATGAAATGGTTTCATTTATCAGGTACCTAATTTAGCAGATTAACCATTGGTCATTGTTTTGGGTCTTTAAAAAGATTCTTTATTTTTGGGCCTTTAAGGGCCTTAATTGACAGGACAGCTGAAAATGACTGGGAGAGAGAAGGGATGACATGCAGCAAAGGGCAGCAGGTCGAAGTCTAACCGGCCTGCTACTTCGAGGACTAAACCTCTATATATGGACGCCTGCTCTACCAACTGGCGAAAACAACTATAGAGGTCAAAGATGTGCTGTTTTTCTGAAATTGATTGTGTTAATTGCAAAATTAATTGCAAATTTTGTCCAACTGTGTAGCGGAGTATACTGTACTTTTATAATCTGTAATCAACCTTGTTTTGCATTGAATACTTTTCTTTTAATACTTAAAGTACATTTTCCTGATGATGCTAACATAATTTTACTTAAGACAAGACTTTTACATTAACAGTAAAATTATTTTTACATTATTAGGTATGCAGTTACTTTAGTAAAGGTTCTGTACACTTCTTCCACCACTGCTTAACACTAGCCTGTGCTGTCTGGGTCTTTTTGTTACAACACACACACTTTGGTGCTTGCTAGCTGTACTTTGTAAGTTGGTGTGGTTGTTTAGGGCAATCAAACTAAACAAATGATCCTCCTGTCAAATTTGAGCGGATGGCAATGTCTTTGCTTTATGTCTGAATCACCTTCAATCTTCAGGTTTTGTATGGATTTAGGGTTTTAGAGTAGCTGACTGATTTGTTACATTTGGACAGAACCAGAATAGCAATTTCCCCTTTTACAAATGTAGAATATTCCTTCAAAATGATGTTTTGTGTTTGTTAAAATTAAGCCATCTATCACACAAACTTTTTTGGTGTTGCTTTTTGTGCAGAAATTTTTTATTATTATGATTTATTGTTTAGTAGATACCTGTCTTGTTCAGAGTAGGCTAGTTGCGCATGAGGATATTAATAACCAACAGAAAAGTTGACCTTTAAAGGAAGTACACAGCAGCTGTCAGAAGAGTTAAGACATATGGACAAGAACGTTCTTACTGTGAATGCTAGTACCCCCCACTGCCTATTTTGTAATTCAGGGCCACAGAAATCTGCAGCTGCAGAATTTTCTGCACTTTTTACACAAATTTAAAAACATATATATGATTGAGAATGTTGGCACATCGCCACACTAAGCAAAAAACAGTCTGCTAATTCCACGGATTTTCATTCGGGATCAATTCATTCAATTTTATTTATATAGAACAGTTATCTCACAGGCCTTTCATAGAAGAGCAGTCTAGACCGTACTCTGTGATGTTATTTAACAGAATCCAACATTCCACCAAGAACAAGCTTAGGTGACAGAGGCAAGGAAAACTTCCTTTTAAGAGGCAGATACCTCGAGCAGAACCATGGCTCAGGGTGGGCGTTCATCTGCCTCGACCAGTTGGGGTGAAGAAAGAACAACAGAGAAAAAGAAGAGAGAGAAAACAGACAGAGAGAGAGAAAGAGAGAGACATGGAGAATTTTAGCAGAGGGGTGTCGAGCAGGAACATGAAGGCAGCAGCAACTCCAACCACAGATCCAACCTCACAGTCCAAGAGCCAGAAACACCTTCAGGAAGTGATAGGAGGGAGAGAGAGAGGGGCGAAAGAGCACAAGACTACGGAAAGGAAGAATTTGTTAGTAACACGCATTAATGGCATGAGGTTGCATACAGATGAGAGGAGAGGTGATTGGTGATTCAGGCCATAGCACACAACTAAGGGATGGTTCAGGACTCACCTGAGCCACTCTAACTAAAGCTTTATCAAAGATAAAGTAAAGTCTTAAGCCTACCCTTAAATGTGGAGATGTTGTCTGCCTCCTGAACCCAACTGGAACCTGGTTCCACAGGAGAGGAGCCTGATAGCTGAACGCTCTGGCTCCCGTTACTTTTAGAGACCTAGGATACAAGTACCCTGCTTCTGGAGCGCAGTGCTCTGGTGGGGTAGTAGTACGAATGAGCTCTTTAAGATGTGCCTGACCATGAAGAGCTTTGTAGTAAGAAGGATTTAAATTCTATTCTGGATTTTACAGGAAGCCAATGCAGAAAAGCTAAAACAGGAGAGATGTGATCTCTTTTCCTGGTTCCTGTCAGAACACGTGCTGCAGCATTCTGGATCAGTCTTTATGACTTTTTTGAGCAGCCTGATATAAGAATTGCAGTAATCCAGCCTAGAAGTAACAAATGCATGGACTATTTTTTAATGGTAATGGTGATGGTCAATGGTATCAAATGCGCACTAAGATCTTATAATACCATACAGATATAGTCCTTTTCTGATGCAATAGGAGGTCATTAGTAATTTTCACAAGTGCTGTCTCTGTGCTATGATTAACTCTAAATCCTGACTGAAAATCATCAAATAAGCTGTTGCTATGCAGAAAGTCCACACCGCTGT
>NC_045737.1:2679579-2686878 GCF_008692095.1 Etheostoma spectabile | reverse complement strand
TTTTCCACAAGTGCCTGTCTCTGTGCTATGATTAACTCTAAATCCTGACTGAAAATCATCAAATAAAGTCACACAGCTGTTTGGTGACTGCTTTCTCAAGAATCTTAGAGAGAAATGGAAGGTTGGCTGAAATTATACATAGATAATACCAGACGCAAAAAGGTCATATGCATTTTATTTAAAGAAAAACTGGGCTTTCAGAATATGTACGCTGTCCCAGGAGTTAATAGTTATGACCATAAAGACAAAATAAAAAAATTAAATCACAGATATTTATTTAAATCACACAAAACAATAATGAACAAAACTTTTGAGATTTGTTTTTCTAGGCCTTGGTAGTCTCGCATTGCCAAACCTATCTACAGCACTGTGTCAGTCACCTGTCACTGTGCCACAGTGGGTGGCAGTAGCTCAGTCCATAGGGAGTTGGGTTGGGACCCGGAGGGTCACTGGTTCAAATCCCCGTATGGACCCAAAAAGTTGGGAGTGTGGATTGCTCTGGGTAACACTTGGTTAGTACTCACACACAGGCCTGAAAACACACACATGCTCAGGACCTATACATGCACTATACTGGAGAGATGTCAGAGTGAGTGGGCTGCCAGCTGAACCAGCGCCCTGAGCGGTCGGGGGGGTACGGTGCCTTGCTCAAGGGCACTGGCAGTGCCCAGGAGGTGAAGTGGCATCTCTCCACACCAATCCACATCCCAACTTTGGGTCATACGGGGATTTGAACCAGTGACCCTCGCGGTCCCAACCCAACTCCCTATGGACTGAGTACTGCCACCCACTGTGGCACAGTGACAGGTGACTGACACAGTGCTGTAGATAGGTTTGGCAATGCGAGACTACCAAGGCCTAGAAAACAAATCTCAAAAGTTTTGTTCATTATTGTTTTGTGTGATTTAAATAAATATCTGTGATTTAATTTTTTTATTTTGTCTTATGGTCATAACTATTAACTCCTGGGACAGCGTTACTTCTGAAAGCCCAGTTTTTCTTTAAATAAAATGCATATGACCTTTTTGCGTCTGGTATTATGTATAATCAGCAACCTTCCATTTCTCTCTAAGATTCTTGAGAAAGCAGTCACCAAACAGCTGTGTGACTTTCTGCATAGCAACAGCTTATTGATGATTTTCAGTCAGGATTTAGAGTTAATCATAGCACAGAGACAGCACTTGTGAAAATTACTAATGACCTCCTAATTGCATCAGACAAAGGACTTATCTCTGTACTGGTATTATAAGATCTTAGTGCTGCATTTGATACCATTGACCATCACCATTACCATTAAAAACTAGTCCATGCATTTGTTACTTCTAGGCTGGATTACTGCAATTCTTTATTATCAGGCTGCTCAAAAAAGTCCATAAAGACTGATCCAGAATGCTGCAGCACGTGTTCTGACAGGAACCAGGAAAAGAGATACATCTCTCCTGTTTTAGCTTCTCTCGCATTGGCTTCCTGTAAAATCCAGAATAGAATTTAAAATCTTCTCACCTACAAAGCTCTTCATGGTCAGGCACCATTTAAAGAGCTCATAGTACCTTACTACCCCACAGAGCACTGCGTCCCAGAATGCAGGGTTACTTGTAGTTCCTAGAGTCTCTAAAAGTAGAACGGGAGCCAGAGCGTTCAGCTATCAGGCTCCTCTCCTGTGGAACCAGGTTCCAGTTGGGTTCAGGAGGCAGACAACATCTCCAATTAAGAGTAGGCTTAAGACTTTACTTTATCTTGATAAAGCTATAGGTAGAGCTGGCTCAGGTGAGTCCTGAACCATCCCTTAGTTGTGCTGCTATAGGCCTAGAATCACCAATCAATCCTCCTCTCCATCTGTAGCAACCTCTGCCATTAATGCGTGTTACTAACAACTTCTTCCCTTTCCCGTAGTCTTGTGCTCTTTCGCCCCTCTCCTCTCTCCTCCTATCACTTCCTGAAGGTGTTTCTGGCTCTTGGACCTGTGGAGTTTGGATCTGTGGTTGTGAGTCTGCTGCCTTCATGTTCCTGCTCGACACCCTCTGCTACAATTTCCATGTCTCTCTCTCTCTCTCTCTCTCTCTGTCTGTTTCTTCTCTCTCTTTCTTTTTCTCTGTCTGTCTCTTTCTCTACCCAACTGGTCGAGGCAGATGACGCGCACCTGAGACAGGTTCTGCTCGAGGTATCTGCTTTAAAAGGAAGTTTTTCTGCCTCTGTCACCTAATGCTTGTTCTTGGTGGGAAGTGTGGATTTCTGTAATAAACATCACAGAGTACGTCTAGACCTGCTCTTCTATGAAAGCGCTGTGAGAAACTGTGCTTATAATAAAATTGAATTGAATTGATCCAGAATGAAAATCCGTGGAATTTAGCAGACTGTTTTTTTTTGCTTAGTGTGGCGATGTGCCAACATTCTCAATCATATATAGTTTTTAAATTTGTGTAAAATGTGCAGAAAATTGCAGCTGCAGATTTCATGTGGCCCTGATTATTAAAAATAGGCAGTGGGGGTACTAGCATCCACAGTAAGAACGTTCTTGTCCATATGTCTTAACTCTCTGACAGCTGCTGTGTACTTCCTTTAACGGTCTAACTTTTCTGTTGGTTATTAATATCCTCATGCGCAACTAGCCTACTCCTGAAACAAGACAGGTATCTACTAAAACAATAAATCATAATAATAAAAAATTTCTGCAAAAAAGCAACCAAAAAAAGTTTGTGTGATAGAGGCTTAATTTTAACAAACACAAAACAATCATTTTGAAGGAAATATTCTACATTTGTAAAAGGGGAAATTGCTATTCTGGTTCTGTCCAAATGTAACAAATCAGTCAGCTACTCTAAAACCCTAAATCCTACAAAACCTGAAGATTGAAGGTGATTCAGACATAAAGCAAAGCCAATTGCCCTCCGCCTCAATTTGACAGGAGGATCTTTGTGTAGTTTGATATGCCTAAACAACCATTCACCAACTTTCAAAGTACAGTCGCAAGCAACAAAATGTTGTGTGTGTTGTAACAAAAAGACCCATGTACAGCACAGGCTAGTGTTAAGCGTGGTGGAAGAAGTGTACAGAACCTTCTAAAGTAACTGTACTAATACATAATAAGTAAAAAATACTTTTACTGTTAATGTAAAAGTCTTGTCTTAAGTAAAATTATGTTAGCATCATCAGGAAAAAGTACTTTAGTATTAAAAGAAAAAAGTATTCAATGCAAAACAAGTTGTTGATACAGATTAATAAAAGTACAGTATACTCCGCTACACAGTTGGACAAAATTTGCAATTAATTTTGCAATTAACAAATCAATTTTCAGAAAAACAGCACATCTTTGACCTCTACATAGTTGTTTCTCGCCAGTGGTAGAGCAGGCGTCCATTATTAGAGGTTTAGTCCTCGAAGTAGAGGCCCGGGTTAGACTTCGACCTGCTGCCCTTTGCTGCATGTCATCCCCTTCTCTCTCCCCAGTCATTTCTTCAGCTGTCCTGTCAATTAAGGCCCTTAAATGGCCCAAAAAATAAAGAATCTTTAAAAGACCCAAACAATGACCAATGGTTAATTGCTAAATTAGGTACCTGATAAATGAAAACATTCATTAAATTGATAATAAAATCTGTAAATCCAATATGCCAAAAGCTGTCCTACTTAATCATTTTCAAAATTACCTACAATTAACTAAATGCAACCACAAAATAGACAATAACCTCAGTATAAATATCTCTCCATGTATTATATGCATATCCAAAATAATATTTTTTTTAACTTCTCTTCCACCAACCAGTTCAGCTTCAGCCTTATCTAGCTTCTCCCAGCTCTCTTACTACCCTCAACCATGGACCAGACAGATAATGTACCTCAGTCAGTCAGACAGACAGGAGGTTGTAGTGATGGCCAAATGAAGCTTCATGAACTAGTGTCTTTATCTTCTGAGCCCACTAGATGGCGCTCTCTGTCTCACAATTGGTTGAAAATACACTGAATTGCAATACCTTAGACTGTTCTCTTAAAACCAAGAGCGCCATCTACTGCGCTCAGGAAACAAAGACATGGTTCACAAAGCTTCATTGACCATCACTAGAGAGGAGGGAGGAGCCCAACAACTGAACTTCAACAACAGAAATGAGAGGTCACTTACTCAGTGCTCTGCAATCATACTCAAATGTAAACAAGAGAGTAGGCGACAGAAAGTGAGAACACAGTAGACACCAGAAATATCAGAGAGAGTAGTTGCAAAGAATTGCATGCTTGTAATGTGTGTCTGAGTGTGCTTATATAGGTTTCTGTGCATCATATGGCAAATGTAACGTATTAATATAGGGCTCAAAGCGCTTTAACATTGTACATTCACCATTCACACACATCATACACTGGTGGCTGAGGTTGCCACACAAGGTGCTGCCTGCTCATCAGAAAACATTGAACACATTTACTTTCATACATCATACATGCGTGGCCCAAAGACACACCGACCTCGGATCGAACCACAAACGGTAGGCAACCGCTTGCCACCTGAAACACAGCCGTCCCTAGCACAACATACTACTACACATGCTGATAAATTAGTACTAAGGAATAATATTGGGTTATATTGTGAATAATTAGTGAAGCTAAGTGTGCAAAATGAAATTGTATGATTGCTTCGTCCACGTCCATTTCAAGTAAAGAGTCAGATATAAACTACTTAATGATATTTCAGATGGCTCTTTTTTTGTTCCGGTTCAAAATTGTAGTATCAAGTATTAAGTCACATATACTCATTTAAGCAACTTGCATGTACAAATAGGTATACACTTTCATCGCCAGGCTGAAACATTAGATATACATTCCCTGTAAATATATATCAAATAACAGCAGGCATCTAAATAATTGTGAAGTCTAAGATATAGGTATGAGACAATGTAAGCAAGCCGTCATCATCTCACCCAACAGGGGATACAGGACTACATTTAACTTCATTAAATCAGCCTGAAGTGTAAAATTTGCAATAACTATAGTGTATCAAGTTGAAAAAAACATGATCAGCCATGTGAGCAGGAAGGGAGCCAATCAACTGCTGCAGCACAGAAGAAGTGTGTGTGTGTGTGTGTGTGTGTGTGTGTGTGTGTGTGTGTGTGTGTGTGTGTTGTGTGTGGTGTGTGTGTGTGTCTGTCTGTCTGTCTGTTGTCTGTCTGTTGACTGAAGCAGGGCGAGTCCCAGAGAGGAGATACTCTGACTCAGCTAACACATGGAAGAAAACATCTTAGGAACTATCTTGCACACTGGCACTGCGCAGCGCAAAGCCCGACGCAAGTGTTTTGCTTTTTAAAAACGACGCAGTTGTAATTCCCGTCCAGGCCCACAAGGATGGTTCAGATTTTGGAAATAAGACAAAAAATTAGTTTAAAGTAGTAGCTTGGCTGTTCTGACCAAAATGGTAAACAAGAATCAAGGAATGTGTGGTGGAACAAGAGTTATTTAATAATAGCTCATAAGAAAATTAGAAAACGTGACACGCGGGTTGGGTTGGAAAAGAAGAACCTGTTGGGATTAGGTAAAGAAGAACAGGGTTGGGTTTAGGAAAAGAACAAACATGGAAAGGAAACGTCAATGCGGGACACAATCGGCTCTCCTGTATGGGTTTTTTGGCCTTATTCTACTCGTACGGCATTAATTCATACGCAAACACAAAGTCATGTAAGTCATGGAGGCCAAACAGAGTTGTAAACATGCTAAAAAGAGGGTATGTGTCTTGATAACATGGCAATAATGGCATACAAAAGGCATGTGTAAATATGCTACTTCATGAGTCGTCTGAAATGTTCCTCTACCTCTGCTCCACAGGCTCTTTGCATTCAGGAAAGTCCAGAACGGCTGTCCATCTGATGGCCGTCGGCACAAAAAAGTCTAATATGTTGATAGGAAAATAAAAAAAGAGGGCCAGTCTCTTGACACTGAAGCAGCAAATGCAAAAACTACACAGAGAGACATGAGATACTGGTAAGTGCCAGGAGCAGGCTGCCTTTCATCTCTCATTGGAATTGCATAGTCAGCTGTCAACATGGGTGTGCATCAGATTATGAAAATGGGCCGCCATTAGTTCTGTCAAACTTAACGTGTTTATAATTTCTGTTAATTTGAAACATTAAACACATAGAAATTAATTATGGGTTAACTGCAATTTCACTTCGTTGTATATGAGAGGTTGTAGTGAGCTCACGTTTGCTGCTAGGATGAAGACAATGGTATTGAATTAAATGGGAACATCAGCCTGCATTAGTACCAATCTAAATGTGCCAACAAATAGGGAAGGGTGGTAAATAATTCACCAATTAACCAAATATTTAACCAAAAAATCCTAGTTTTCACTTTCTTTTTTTTTCCATCAGAGTGCAGTTTTTATTTGTCTTTATATGGCTTACATTGTGGAACTGGCAAAGACTGGTGGGTGTTTTTGAAGGCTTCACAGACAATTGAAAGGGAGTGTCATTAAGAATTAAGAATCGCTTACGAGCAGAATGACAGGAACAACTGGAAACATTCATGTTAAGGGCCACAGAGAAAGACATCCTCATGTCCCTTGACAATGACCTCATAATAGACAGAGTTACTGAGATAGTGCCCTTCTTAAGAAACTTATACTTCCCCAACATTACATTTGCTTACATTATATTTGAATAGTTATAAGTATAGTATATAATAACTACACTCTCAGTGTAGTTTGGTATAGGCTACACAGCTAATCCCATGTTCAGGTTCAGCAAGTAGTCTACTTCTATCTCTTATTTAAGTGTGTAATACTCTGTACTGTTCTAGGCTATAATTACATGTTTGTGTAATCTGGGGTTCTGTAGCCAGTGACATTTCATCATTTGCAAGATGTAACAGCATTTTTTGTTTTCATTTGAAGGCTGAGGCTAATTAGACACAACCCCAATTCTCATCACTGTTTTGAGATGGTACTTGCTGTGAAACCTTGTCGATATAGGCTACAGTATGTGGCATAGTACAGGAAATCCTGGCAGTGTCTGTTGCGCACAGCTAGGGGTGAATGGCCAGAGGATGGGCCTTTTGGGAGAAAGCCCAGGGGTGTTTTGTAGCCCAAGTCCGTCCCTGGCTCTGTCATACCTTAATCCCGACAGAGGCTATGGTGATTTCAGCCTGCATGCACGTTGCAAAAGTATGGACTGTGCCGAGACGTACCCTGCACCCGTGTGGTATGTGTGTGGTGGTGTGTGTGGAAAAAAAATCATAAATAACAGCAAAATGCAGTTAAGACTCTCACACTGAGTGAAATGGAGTCAAATATCAGGTCCACCCAAATTATGGGCTATATGTGAACCA
>NC_045737.1:2669860-2679554 GCF_008692095.1 Etheostoma spectabile | reverse complement strand
GAGTGCAGTACAGTAATTTCCCCATTGGGGACTAATAAACAAATTATCTTATCTTATATAATGAGAGTGTAGTGATTTAAGACCACATGGTGGCGGTAATGCACCTCAAAACAATATCAAAAGAATAAGAAAATACTTTCACAAAAATAAAACGAAATCGACATGAGAGTCAAAATAAACGAAGTATACCAAAAATAAATCCAGCTGTAAACACGTTGACTTTTATCTGCTAGTCACTAGGGCTCGCTACAGACTCCTACAATTAGTAGCACAGGGGCCCCACAGGGGACTGTGCTGTCTCCTTTTCGGTTCACCTTATACACCACAGACTTCCAGTACACCTCAGAGTCAAAGAGGTTTTCTGATGACTCTGCAGTTGTTAGGTGTACAAGAGATGGACATGAAGGAGAGTACAGGGCACTGGTGGATGACTTTGTTGAGTGGTCTGGTAAGAATCACCTGCTGCTGAACGTGGATAAGACCAGAGTTGGTGGTGAATTAACTTCATGAGGAAGGGAAACGCTCCGCAGCCCCTTTGCATCCTGGGAAGAGACGTGGACATGGTGGAGGAGTACAGATACTTGGCTGTCAACATCGACAGCAGGCTGAACCGGAAAACCAACAGCACTGCTGTTTACAAGAAGGTGATGAGCAGACTCTTTTTCCTGAGAAGCTGAGATCCTTCAACCGTGCAGTAGAATGTTTGATGTTTCTACCAGTCTGTTGTGGCTACGCTTGTTCTCCTCCACCTCTGCTGGGCAGCAGCATCGGCCAGTGACAAAACAACTGAACACTGATCAGGAAGGCTGGCTCCATGATTGGCTCAACGGAGACATTTGAAGCTTGGTGGAAAGGAGGGCACTGACAAACTGTTCTTATCATGATAACCCCGACCCCCCTCTCACCACCTATACGGTCCAACAGAGGATCAGCTTCTCTAAGAGGCTCCAACAGCTTTATTGTGCATGGACCGCTACAGGAAATCATTCCTACCACAGGCACTCTAACTCTTGCATAAGAAACAATGTCTTAGTTTTTATTCTTTAAAATAGAGGCCAATCGCCAAGACTTATAATAATAAAATAATATGAAACAGATTTGAAAGTATGTGTGTGGGGGCACAGATGGGATTTTCAAAAGTGGTGTCCCCAGTGGAAATAATGCTCAGCTTTCCCTTTGTGTCAAGAAGTCAACAGAAACCTAACCAAATGTTACCATAGAGCTAAAATAGAGTGAAGAAAACGGCTGTCTCAGACCAAAACAAAGATGTAGTATGCTTATGAGTAAATGTGACATGATACTCAGATTTTCAACCAGAACAAAAAAGTCTGAAATATCACTTTATGCACCAACCAAAACTATTGTGGAAGAAAAGTTGTTTGCTGTACTTCTGACTCTTCACTTGAAATGGGACGTTGGATGAAACTATACATTTTATGTATTCATGTCATACACTTCAGCTTCACTAATTATTCACTATAACGCATATATTTGGTATTAATTTATCAGCATTTTTAGTAGTACAGCACAGTGCCACTTGATTGCACAGAAAGCCTAATATAAGCCCACTCGGGTATTGGAAAATGTATAATTCATCAACTTAATTAAAGTTGATAGATTGCAACTACTCCCACTGGTATTACTGTTGTCTACTGTGTTCTTCACTTTCTGTCTTCTTTCTGTTCTCTCTCGTTTATCATTTGTGTATTGCAGACAGTGGTGGAATGTAACTAAGTACATTTACTTGAGTACTGTACTTAAGTACAAATTTGAGGTACTTTACTTAAGTTTTTTCTTTTCATGCTTTTTACTCCGATACATTTTAGAGAGAAATATAAACATTAATATTTTTGCATACAAAACCCATATAGTTTATAAAATACAAGGTTGTAATATAAATTAAACAAACTAACAATATACAGGCCTACAAGTCCAGCCGAAATGATTGGACCAATAGACACTGAGTTGATTGACAGAACTGTTTTCATTATTTCCAGTTTCTAAAATGTGAGGATTTTTCTGCATTGACTACTTTTAATACTTTCATTAAAATCAGCAACAGATTGCATATAGAACATTTCGAGAGCTACGCTTGTCATAATTAAAACAACTAGAGAGTGTGTACCAGCTGATATGTGGGTCTGGTTATATTTTATCAAATTGGAATTGCACCAGTGTTTCTGTCACTTTCTGTTCAGCCTGAAGGCTGTTGGAATCTGTCTGACTTTACTGCAGCTTTTTGTCCCCGCCCCCTGCTGCTGTCGCATGCTCTCGTCCACTTTACAGACGGAGCACAGTTCATCTCAAACGAGCCTGTTATTGAACTCAGCAGTTCCTTCTTTATAGGTGAGGGGTTGACCTGCCCCCTTTAGCCTCGCCCCATTCAAAACTAATGACCCGTTTGATGTACACTATTGTGTAAAGTATCATTGTACTCAGACTTTCATCGGTTTCGTTTTCACTGGTCATAGTTTGACTCGGCCCCTATGGCAAGCCCTGCCCCCTTTCATTACATGTGAACCATTTAAGTCTTGTGTGAGGTGTCATTAAAGTCACAGCACAGGTTGTTCATGTAGGCTACTTTTTAGTTTACCAAAACTCAATGGTACATCCAGACTAAGGCCTTGGTGATGGGGACCAACGAACATTGTAACCAACACAGATCAAAATATATTTGTTTAGTCAAGTCCCTGTTCCATTTTGTCCAAAACATTAGCTGTGCCATGCCTCAAAGCAGTTCCTGTCTGCAATGACACAGAGGGCCACATCACACTCCTTACACTTCCAGGGAGTAGACTGGTTGGCTTTCCTGGTCTGTCTGCAGTTTATGCAGGACTTGCGTCCATTCGAGGCCCTTCTGCTTACATCAAGTACTTTAGTGATTGCCACAGGTACGTGGCTACTGTGTGTCTGGGCACAAGGGGTCTTAACTGTGACACCACACAACTGGGCTGTAAGCTCCTCCAAGAAGTCCTTGTGGCTCATGGGTTCCTCCTGCTTCTCTCTGCAAAGCTCTTTGTGGAGGAGGTAGCCGTTTGTGGCTGCAATGTCCATGAAGTGGAAAAACAAGGTCTGGTACCAGCGCATGCTGTTGTAACGTACAGTGTAATACTGTATCAGCTGGTCGGACAAATCAACACCGCCCCTGTACTTGTTATATTCCATTATAGGTGTTGGGCATGGAATGCATTTGGTAGTCCAGTTGTCACCCTGTGTTTTGACCCTCCTCTTCACAGTGTTTCCAGAGAATGCCGGGTGGATTGTAGAGCAGATAGAGACCTCTCGTGTGTCCATCCACTTCACAAAAACCAGTGGGCCTTCACGGATCCACCTGATCGAGCCTCTAGGAGCATTTTTCTTCAGCGCATTCAAGTCTGTGTGGGGATAAGCTTTTCTGTTGTCTCTGTATGTACCACATGCTCCGACATTCAGGCTAAACAGATCCTTGAAGAGTTTTGGACTGGTGTAGAAATTATCCACATATAGATGAAAGCCACTGCCCAGATATTTCTTGTTCATCAGGGACATCACAGAGTCATATGCAAGTCCAACGCCTGAGACAAACTGTGACTTTCCAGTGTACACAGTAAAGTCCACAGTGTAGCCATTGCTGCTGTCAGCCAAAACAAAGAGTTTGAAACCATAACTGATTGGCTTTGCTGTCATGTGTTGCGTCATTCCACTATGGGGCTTTGCCGCCACCATCCTCTCGTTAATCGCGAGGTTCTGCCTAGGGTGGTAAAATGATAAGCAAGCATTTTTGATGGTGTCCAGGAGGGGCTTCAGTTGAAACAGACGGTCATGATCTGGTGTCCCTTTCTTTCTGTCATTCTCACCATCTTTCTCAGGATCACTCATGTGGATGTTCCAAGATATCGCTCGGTACCTGTCACGTGACATGACATTGGCTGGAAATGGGACACTAAAAATTGTGTTTTTTTTCCAGTAATCACTGATCTTACCCAGTTTTACCAATGCTACAAAGAACGTTAGTCCCACATACTTGAAAAACTCCTCCGTCGTGATGTTTGTCCATGGATATTTTTTTCCTTTTGCAATGTTTTTAGCAGCTTGTTTATTTGTGTGATTACAAATGGTTAGAGCGGCTTTATTGCTGAAGAACAGTTTGAAAAGGTCCAATGGTGTGTATGTTTGGTCCGGGTTCAGTTTATGCCCGGGGGGTCTTGCTGGGACAAACCTTCTTGTCTCTGGACATGCATCAGGATCTTCCTCAGTGTTCCAGGAAGTGGCTGAGTATACCGGCTGTGGCTTACGAGGAGATCTGGATCTGGTTTTGGTCCGGCCACTTGAAAAACGTTGTGCACGCTTGGACCTGGATCCCTGTGCCCGGCTGTGTGGTGGAGAAGGAGGTCGTGCTCTAGCCTGTCCACGTTTTCTCCCATTCTGGGGTGGCTGCTCTTCTTTTGTAGAAGCATAGGGGCTGGCATCTTGTCCAGAAGGTGAGGTGCTGGGATCTTCAGCAGGGGGGCTTTCATGTTGTAATACAGGAGAGTTTCTAGGCTCTTCATCATCTTCTTGGTAATCATCACTGTTGAACAAATACAAATCATTAGAAAGACTGAAGGATTAAATATCAGATATGAGTGTCTTTGTGATTCACGTGTCACATGGGTCCTGAGGACACCGGCTGAGATTGCTTGTTACCCCCTACAGGGAAGGTAACCTCTATGAGTAGCTGTGGTTTTAATTCAAAATAATGACAGACTCGAGTCTACATTATCCCTTACTTAGTTTACGTCTGTTACAGTTAGACAGTCGAGCGTGTTATCTGAACGACAAAAGTCAGTTAACCAGGTGAAGCGTAGGTAACGTTGTCAGGAGAAGTAACAAACAACATGCTAAGCTGCTGACAGAATCGGTGTTGTGTTTTTAGCTGGACCAGAGAACATTCGTTTCAAACAGTTGGATGATGCCTTTTGTCCTCCTTGGTCTCTGTGAATTTTGCTGGAATGGACGCAATCTAACGTTTCATGTAGAATGGCCACTGCATTGGACTCAGTATAAAAAAATGGTCCTTTGTTTAAATGAGGTGTGACCTCCGCTGAAGCCAACCTGGGTTCTAAACAAAAAGGTCTCACTCACATTGACGAAATTAAAAGGCTTCGGTTAAAGACAAAGCTAGACAAAAGGCAGACAGACTTAATTTAGGAGACAGTAAAAGTTTGTTGATTAGAGAAAATAATAGGAACTTTATCAGTAAAGAGGATATTAGGATAAAATATGAATAAAACTGTAATTTTCTTCTACACTTGTAAGGAAATGACGGGATTAACGGGCAAACCAACTTTAAAAGTGACATTTTAGTTGTTGCAAGCAGTCATGTAAAGGCTCTTGCACCTTCCCATGTGTTAGGACAAGTTGCATTACTTATAAATACTGAATTTTTACAAACAAGTTAAAACAAAAGCTTTTGGTTCGTAGTAACAATTTTAGTTTGCCACGTATATAGAAATTGACACATTTTTTGTAAATTTAGCTGCTGATGGAACTAAACCAGCCCCTCTCTCTACCAGTGGAACCTACACATTGCTTGTTATTATTCATGACGTCATCTGCCCACGACAATGATGTCTGTATTGGCCCTTCTTTCTAAACTTCACTCAGATTAGCTTTCTGAAAAGGGGCCCGTTAAACAGTATAGTTGGATAGCCCTGCTGTAGCTGAAAGCTTTTTGACTTAGAAAATAGTGACACTATTGAGAAGTAGTTAAATTGGTGACCTTACTGCCCAGCACTGCCTGCAATACAAGTTAGATTCAGCACTGTGACGGCAAGACAGGTTTCTAATGTAGCTTCATTTTTAATTTGCCAGTAGGTGTCAGTGACAACGGTTCAACTGGTTAGCATGACATACTGATTTAGCCTCGCCCACAGGACGGGTGAAACTCGAATCGACCCACCTCTATTACACATCTTACTTTAGTTTGTTTTGAATCTAAATATGTTAAATTGTGCTATATGCTAATTGAGTCTGTATTTGGAAACCTTTAACGTTACCCTAGGGTTATGGTTATGTTGAAAATTATGTTTGCCATGTAGCTTGCCTAACTGAAGCGGCAGCTTGAGGCGAGTCAATAGGCTCGTTCGAGATGAGCCAGGTCTGCGCAGAATCGATCACCAGCGATCGGCGCCCGTTGCATGCCGGTTAGATTTGTGTCCGACTTGATCCCGACTTGCTCTGACGTCATGCACACGTGGGCAACGGAAATCTCACGAGAGCAAGGCGGCCGCAGTTCTGAGACGCAGGCGGCGCAGTTGCTTTTCACCAACTGCAAGAGCCAGGCGGACCCAGAGCATGCTGGGAAACGCCGGCTTCTCAGCTGATTTAACACCTGATTGGTTTACAACATGATGACGTTTTATATATAATTTTTATCGTTTTGGAATCGGAGGGATTTTAATTACTATTTGTCTGATTTAAAGACTTATTCTGGACAGAACAGACGATGTGTGGCTGATAGTGAAGTTTAGAAGTCAGAGAGACTAACTCCGTTCAGATCACGGATCATCTCCAGTCTGTTCTTAATTAAAATCAGCAACAGATCGCATGTAGAGCACTTTGAGAGCTACTCTGTCATAATTAAAACAACTAGAGACTGTGTACCAGCTGATATGTGGGTCTGATTATATTTTATTAAATCGGAATCGCACCACAGTGTTTTCATCACTTCCTGTCCAGCCTAAAGGCGCCTGGAATCGGATGGAAACTGTCCGACTTTACTGCAGCTTTTTGTCACCGCTCCCCGCTGCTGCCACCTGCTCTCGTCCACTTTACAGGCGAGGCGCAGTTCATCTCGAACGAGCCTATTCCCATTAGTCTATATCATGGGTCTCAAACTTGCGGCCCGGGGGCCAATTGCGGCCCGCAGGATGATATTTTGTAGCCCCCTACTTGACATCAAAGTTAAGTGTTAGTGCGGCCCGCGCGTTCTGAAACTTTTTCTCATTGCGCTCGTCACCTATGAGCTACCGTAGTAGTCTCCTGACAGCGGCGTAACGGTTGTCAAGCTAGGTAAGTACTCTTTGCGGCAAATGCCTGAGGTTTGACAATGTGATGTCTGTTGTTGTGAAATTCACCAACCATATCAGATCTAGGGGCTTAAAGCACCGGCAGTTCCGCGCCCTGTTTGGAGGAAATAGTTGTTGTTTTTTGGAATACTTGATGCGGCCCAGCCAAACCCAGACTCTACTTCCAGCGGCCCCCAAGTAAGTTGAGTTTGAGACCCCTGGTCTATATGCTCGATGTTCCACTTCCGGGATGCCATCACCCGCCGTTAGCATTCCATAGACTGCCATTCATTTTGGCGCCACTTTGACAACAAATAATTTTACATCTGGAGCATTTAAAGACTGTTTATTTCTAAAGAAACAACAATGTATAAAAGGCTCCATTACCTTATACCCCCGTAATGGCGCCGTAGCAGACGGGTTTTTTTGTAAAAAAAATAGGCTAACAATTGTGTCATAACCACGCGACTTACTGTCCCACAGTAGAGGAATTACCAAACAGTACAGCATAACCTCGCAGGCAGTTTCGACATCAGCTGTTTAGGTTTAATTACTAACGTTAACTAGCATTTTAGTTAGCAATAATTAGCCTGTGCCTATGTCAGCTCCTTACATATACCTACGCTCTCCGTCTCTGCTGATTGGGAATGATTGAGATTTATCTTGGCACAGCTACCAGAGGACTTACAACATTCAGATATGTTGCCACGTCATATCGTCAAGCTCAGTTTTTTTTTCACCTGAAAAGGGCTTCCAAAATACTTCCGGTTTCCGTTGAAAACAACGGCGTCACACTGTCCATTTATTTAACTGTCTATGTCTGAACACAAATGAGTAGGCTGCCTGCTCGGCTGTTTTTCTCCTTGAGTAACACACAGTAAAGTTATAGCCCCCACACAGTAAAGTTATAGCCCTCAGGTAAGCACCGGTGTAACGTTAGCCTGTACATTTCCCTGATCAAATCATAAAACCCTCTCATTGCCCAAATGACAGATATAAAAACGTACACGTACATGTTTTAATTTTTCATTTTTTTATTTCGAATACTGAAAATAATGTATGGCACTTACAAATCCTCAGCTGGATCCCATCCCTCCATCTCTTGATCTGTGAGAAAACTCTCTGCTCCTGATTCTTCATCGTCTTCACTCTCCAGCTCCGGCCCTTCTGCTTTTTCTTCTTCTTCTGTGCTGTATCGGACGAATGATGCCATTTTATAAAGCAAAGATGGAATAAAAGTGTATCAAAAGCAGTCAGTAACGTTAAATGTTAGCCATGGATGTATTACGAAAAACGTTCGCGCTCTGAAGTCAGAAACGTGTTTCTTCTTCTTCGGCTTCTTCAGCTTCTTCTTCTTCTTCTTCTTCGTCTTCTTTGTGGTTTATTGGTAGTTGGCACACAACGATGTGGCGCATTACTGCCACCAACTGGTCTGGAGTGTAGATCAGTACATCTAATGTGTACAAAACGAAACAGACTATAACGGACCGACTGAATGCGTTAGGATGTAAACATATCTACTTAGCTCACTAGTCACTCCACATTTTTTTACAAAGTTGTAGGCTCTACTGTGTTTTAGTTTCTTTAAATATGCTAGTTTCATGTTTTTGTTTTTATGTGATAAATGTGCTGGTTTTAGCCTACCGTAAAGTGTCATGGAGTAGCCTACCATGTAAAGCACTCTATAGATAAAATGTATTATTATTTAGCCTACTTTGCCTTAAAAGTGAGCAGAGGGAATTAATGTTCCTCTGGAAATGGACCCTAAGGACTCTAGGCTTAATTTCAAACCCTTCCTCACAACGCGTGAACATGTTTTACAACCATATACACACATCTCTATAAGCTGTGTCTAATTCTAAATATCTTTCTACAATTCATGTTCATACAGAACAACCAGAAAGGAACAAAAACTAGAAAAAGAAGTGACTTCAATACATGCTGTGAGCATATATGTAAAACAATATTCATCTTTTTTTTGTTTATTCTTCTGAAAAGTGACAGCACCAAAATAAAAAGATTAAGAAGCATTGTGGTGTTCCAGGTGTGATGAATGTAAACTACACTACATACGTAGGTCTACTGTATATAGACCACGTTATTGGTCCAGTGATGTGAGACTTATTGAGAAGGTTATGAAACCAAAGTATACTATAATAAAAAATTTAAAAAAACATTAGGCCGACATATTATGATATATGATATGATATTTTGATATGGATCCCCCTGGGTCTGAAATAAAGTTTATTATTATTATTAAGGAGTAACACAAACTGTCCTTTTATTAGAGAAGGACAAGCAACTAGAAAATGAAATCATTAATATTTTAGTCTCTGACCTGTCTGCCATTATTATCATCTGGGAATATCGCTGCACTGTCCCACTTAATCTCCGGAGCGTCCTGTATAAACCTGAAGCTGCATAGACCACGGACACCGCGCTGCTCATCTCTACTTTTACAGAGACACTGCCGCGATGCACAGGTCGGTCCGCAGGCAGCCGCCACACACCAGGCAGCCTCGACACACTACCGGCCCACCGGGAAAAGTCCTGACTCTTCCGATTGCCACTCGGCATCTGGGTGCCAGTGCAACCATTTCTAATCATTTAAACAACTGCTAGGTGGGCGGCTGTGGCTCAGTGGTAGAGCGGTTGCCTGCCAATCG
>NC_045737.1:2669716-2669850 GCF_008692095.1 Etheostoma spectabile | reverse complement strand
GTGGTTCGATCCCTGGCCCTGCAGTCGCACGTCGAAGTGTCCTTCGGCAAGACACTGAACCCCGAGTTGCGCATCGGAGTGTGAATGTGTGTGATGATGAGCAGGTGGCACCTTGTACGGCAGCCTCGGCCACA
>NC_045737.1:2669447-2669706 GCF_008692095.1 Etheostoma spectabile | reverse complement strand
GTGTGTGAATGGTGAATGTTTCCTGTATGATGTAAAAGCGCTATATAAATACAGCACATTTACATTTACATCTATAGTAGGGTTTAAATCAATCTCATGACAACAATAGTGTCAAATAATGCACGTTAATAAAAGTAAGGCAGGTTTAGAATTTAGAAGACAAAGGAATACCTGTTAAACAAGTTAATGTCGGATCAGAGCAGCAGCTGATGAGACTCCAGGATTAATCTTAGCCAAAGAATAAATCTCCATGGTTACT
>NC_045737.1:2668203-2669437 GCF_008692095.1 Etheostoma spectabile | reverse complement strand
TTTAATTCAACCTGGTTTCGTGCAACAAAGTCAAAGTTAAATTCATCCAGGATAACTTGAATATCCCGACCTAATCCCTTATCCTGGTTTCGTGCAACAGGCCCCAGAAATAAGGGACAGGACCATTTAAGCTATTTGCGTCCGCCTGCTCCTTCTCAAACTAATTAATCAATTATCATATATAATTATAGTTAATTACTGATTGGTTGTGATTTACTTATAAGATGTTTTGACTTGTAACATTGTTGATTGTTTGTGATAAATAAATAAATACATTAAATATAAATGAAATCCTATTAATTTGTCTAAGTAACTGAAATAAAACTTGAGAACATTTCTTGAGTAATTTTGTTATATATCTATTAAATTACACTATACTTTTATCTTTTTGAAATTTTGAATCAATTGCCTTCTCTCTTGCTCATATTCCTGACAATAAAGTATAACTTTGATTTAATGGCGGATCTATTGTACCGGAGTGTGTAACATCAGGACTTTATTAATCTTGCATTGCCAGACCTATATTGCTTTATATAGCCTACTTCATGTTATATAAAAAAATGAAGAGAGAAAGATGGTAAAAACCAATAACTATATCTTACAATCTAATGCTATATCTTAACAAAATAAAGAGAGCCTTGCAGCTTTCCCTGCCTTGCTTTAACTCATCCAATAAAATCTAATTTCCATAAACATCTTAGCTCATATATTGTAGCACACAAGATGTTTCTTTTTTGAATTATTTTTTTTATTGTCATAATGACATGCTCAACATTTTGAGGAACATTGCAAACATTACATTTGTCTTATATGCCTTTGCCAATAAATAGTTTATTTTAAATGTAAACATCCTAATCTTGAAAAAAGGAGCTTTTTTTGCACTGCCTTTTGAAAGTAAGATAAGATAAGAAAAACTTTATTTGTCCCACAAATTGTAGTTTGCAACAGCAAAGATAAGAGCAAGATAGGTAAGTGTACAGACATAGATAAATGTACAAAATATAGCAGTATTAACAGTATTATACAATAAATTACAAATTAATTATTAAATTATTAAACGGCACTTTGAAAATTTGCCCAAATGAAAAATGATGCACAGATGTAATGATAATAATGGCACACGGGATGCAGGATATATTGCACAGAGTCACCAGTGTTCATTGTAGTCTGACGGCCGCTGGAAGGAAACATCTGAGGTAACTCTCTTTCACACAGCGGGGGTGGAGCAGCCTGT
>NC_045737.1:2668028-2668193 GCF_008692095.1 Etheostoma spectabile | reverse complement strand
GCTCTCCAGGGCTGACAGGGTGTAGTGTAGGGGGTGTGACCCATGGACCAGCATAGCTGTCAGTTTAGCCAGGACCCTGTCTCCCACCTCCTTCACTGAGTCCAGAGGACAGCCCAGGACAGAGCTGGATCTCTCGATCACCTTGTCCAACTTGTTTCTGTCCCT
>NC_045737.1:2664020-2668018 GCF_008692095.1 Etheostoma spectabile | reverse complement strand
GCTGCTGCTCCAGCAGACCACAGCGTGGAAGATGGTTGATGCCACCACAGTCATAGAAAGTCTTTAGGAGGGGCCCTGTCACTTCAAAGGACCTCTGTCTATTCAGGAAGTACAACCTCTTCTTGTACAGAGCATCTGTGTTGTGGGTCCAGTCCAGTTTGTTGTTTAGGTGAACACCTAGGTACTTATAAGTGTCCACTCTCTCAATGTCCATTCCCTGGATGTTCATCGGAGGGGAGAAAATCGACCGCGTTGATCAAGGAAGTGATTTCGCTGACATCAGTCCACAAAGTTCTGTGTCAGTCCTCTGCACTCTGCATCGTCGTGATGAGGCCGACAGTGGCAGAGTTGTCAGAGAACTTCCGCAGAACACGGCTGTCCGTGTTGTGTCTGAAGTCTGCCGTGTAGAGGGTGAAGAGGAAGGGGACCAGGACCGTCGCCTGGGGGGCACTTGTACTACACATTAGACGGTCAGACACATTGTCACGTCCCCTCACAAATTATGGCCCGTCCGTAAGATAGTTTAGGACCCACTGTAACAGCAGGTGGTCCACATCAGTCCTCTCCAGCTTGTCGGCTGGATAGCAGTAGTCAGCTAATTAATTGATTTCTGGATGAGACAAAAGTGTCTTCCCTTTATATCTGTGTCCAATGTCCCTTACTGTCATTCTTATTCATGATTGTACATTGATGTACTGAGTAATATTTATGGATATTTATATCTTTTCAAAGCTGTTATTAATAATATGAGACGTTGTGAGCAACACTGGTACAATAGTATTTCCATCAGTTCACTAACCATTGTCTCATTTTTGAGTTTGCCTACCCACCTCATACATTATTTTAAATGACTAACTGCTGTTTAAAATCATACATGTAGCACCTATCGTCATATTTTTCTGCAGATGTGTTTCAGACAAACAGCTGCTGACTATGACGTGTAGGCTGCCTGGAATCTTGATCCCATGATGTTGTTGTGTGTGCAGGATCTTGGCCACTGTGGGGGCGGATTTTGATCTAAGAACACTGAGGGCGGTGAGAGTACTGCGGCCGCTCAAACTGGTCTCTGGCATTCCAAGTAAGTTAAGTTCATATCTTAACAAATTTTTCTTTAACTATAGGCTATACTTATAATAAAGCACTATCAAAAAAAATTCTAGTAACAGAGTTGAAGTCAGGACGAATTTAGCCTAGCTTAGCGTAAAGACTGGAAACTGGGTAATTAACACTTTGTGTTTAATCCACCCACACTGAAAGGTTGGATAAATGGTTTTTGGGTAATGTAACTCCCCCTTAAACCAAATAATAAGCTTTAGAGGTGAACCTTTCAACTTTAGACAGACACAGGCCAGCAGTCTCCCCTGATTATTGTCTTTATGCTAAGCTAGGCTAACCAAGTCTTTCTGGTTCAGTACTACAAACAAACATGAGATTGGCACTGGTCTTCTCATCTCACTCTCAGAACATGGGGTTTCTACCTGTGCCTACATACACCAGAATGCATTGCATTTAAGAGAATGTTGAAACTAGGCACACAACAGACCATTTGACATAGCAGGAAAAGCTTAGGGACACATTCAGCCCCGACAAAATGTAGAAAACGTCACTGCTGATTGGGTAACATCTCTTACACACCCTCCAAACTGGAAAAAACATACCTAAAGCTTTTTGCAGAGTGCACACCGTTTACACCTTTCCAAGAAACATGTTGTTTAAGCCAGAAACCACAGCAAAACTGTGCAAACAATTTTGAGATTGAACGTTCCCCAGGTGTAATGATGGCTTTATAAAGAGGCGCAGACCTTCCTTATTACAGAAAAAAAATATTTACTGTAGTTTATTTAGCCAATAATTAGGCCTATACATAGGCCTAGGATATGACTTACTAGTTACTTAGTTACTTTCATGAAAACATTAAGTCAACTTCTCCAAGTCACTCAGGGTGGCAGTAGCTCAGTCCATAGGGAGTTGGGTTGGGAACCGGAGGGTCACTGGTTCAAATCCCCGTATGGACCCAAAAAGTTGGGAGTGTGGATTGGTGGCTGGAGAGATGCCACTTCACCTCCTGGGCACTGCCAGGTGCCCTTGAGCAAGGCACCGTACCCCCCCGACCGCTCAGGGCGCTGGTTCAGCTGGCAGCCCACTCACTCTGACATCTCTCCATGTATAGTGCATGTATAGGTCCTGAGCATGTGTGTGTATTTCAGGCCTGTGTGTGAGTACTAACAAAAAGTGTGTACACAGAGTGCAGTACAGTAATTTCCCCATTGGGGACTAATAAACAAATTATCTTTATCTCTTCCATGCCACTTCCTTGTACAACAAAACACACTACCACCTCTCCCAAACACAAAACTGCTAACATGAAAGATGTGAGAATGTCAGCAGATTTTAAGTGAATTAGGCTTCAACAGCAATACAGAGAACATTTTGTTAATTATCTGTAAACTGCCTTGTTATGATTTGACACTCTAAATAAAATTGAATTGAACCTTTGCAAATATCTGCATTTACGGACATGCAAATACTAGGATTTATAAATGGCATTACGGTTAAGAACTGAGTTCCTTTAACAATCTCTACCTTTGTGATCCGTCAATACTTCAAAGGACCTTTGCTCGTTCTCTCAAACAAAAAAAATAATGAATTATCAAAATAACATTTTTCAAAGCATGTTTCTCCTGTCTTCATCAGGTCTTCAGGTGGTATTGAAGTCCATTATGAAAGCCATGGTACCTCTGCTGCAGATTGGCTTGCTGCTCTTCTTCGCCATCCTCATGTTTGCCATCATCGGCCTCGACTTCTACATGGGCAAGTTCCATCGCACCTGCTTCAGAATAGACACAGGTAAGCAAGAGGAGAACAAGGGAAACAAGTTCTTGCTGTATAGAAACAAGTTCATAGGACCTTCATCATCCCCTTCTTGAGGCATTGTTTATGAATTGTACAGTGACATAAAACTGAATCCATTTCTGCTCTCCGTTTACTGTGCTCCAGCTGTCAAAAACATCACGTTGTTGAGTAATTGATTGAGGTTTCTGCAAAGAAAGCAAAATAATATGCATGCACGTAGGCTACACCCAAGTTGGAAAAGGTTCCGACTCCCCATGACATGTGACGAACCAAATTATTTTTACAAGAGGGTGCCCCTTCTTGTACGATATATTCTAATTAGCCTCACATTTCTCTATGATATTACGTGATCCAAACAGAGACAAATGGCAGACCTGCTTCAATTCGTTTTTTCAAAGTTTTTTTCTTTGAAGATACTAAATTACTGGTCTAAAATATTCAGCTCTAAACAACTAAAGTGTACAATATATATGAAGCCAGTTCAGGGATGCAGTAGGGTTGGTGCATGTATTGGTTTCTTCATTAGAAAGTTGTAAAACAAATTAAAATTGAATGGCCAGTATAATATATATATATTCTGGTCTATATATTTAGTTTATGATAACATTGGTATTTTCAGTGTCAAACAAGATAAAAATGAATATAATTTGTATTGTCATAATTTAATATGCAGTCAATGATCAAACTTTCTTTTTTCTTTTTTTTACGACCCGTTGATATAAAAACCTTTTGAGTCAAATCTCAAAATTATCCATTAGTCTGACCGCCTCAAGCATGGTTACAACTTATATGAAATAGAAAGAAAAGCATAAGAATGTTGAATTAAACTTCAGGCATAATGTTACAAGTGTATATTTTAGTAAATTGCAATCATTTCACGTCCTGCGGTGTGACACCATATCTTGATTTTAATTTGCCAATTCCACAGATAACTTTATTTATTTAAAGGACCCTATTAAAGGTCATGACTGAAGCCAGACCTGAGAATCAAGGAGTTGGATTCAATTATTCAACTAATTTCCATCAATTCTTTTGGAATGATGTGAGAAAGTTACTATTTAAAAGATTAAGAAGGAAATTCGTCAGGGTTGCAGCAGCTCCCCGCTTTTATTCATAATGGTAGCAGACATGTTGTCCATTTTGAT
>NC_045737.1:2662668-2664010 GCF_008692095.1 Etheostoma spectabile | reverse complement strand
TGCATTGAAGGGTTAGCTGTGAATGACAGACAAATTACCATAAGTCAATTGGCTGACGATACAACTTTATTTCTAAAAAATGAAATTCAAATTCAAATTCAAAATCAAAACTTTCTGCTTTCCGTCAGCAGGTCCTTCTCTATTGGAAGTTCATCTACAAACATAATTTTATACTTCATAATACTCCAGTTTGGAATTATAGATACATATTGATAAGCAAAAAATCTGTGTACCTGGGTGAATGGAAATCCAAGTTAAGCTGGGCGATTGCTTATTATGTGGATGGTCATGGACATGTTCACGATCATGGTCTTGTTAGAGCACGAGGACCTTTGTGAGAAATATGAACTTCAATGTGATGTCAAGCAATAGATGGTTGAAAGCTATACCAATGTCTCTAAAATCAATGGTGAGAGAAGACATTAGATAATCCAAAGTTTCTCCTGGTCTGAGGCAGCTCTACATCAAAGGAATTGATTTCTGTGACTATAAATGTACCAACAAAGTCAATGAAATATATTCTATTAAAGAAATTTTATCCTAAGAAGTAGGAAGAAATATATGTTGAAAGAATTTGGAGATGCAGAGGTTAAGAAAATAAGGAAAAGTCATATCTCATTTTCTCTTCTTCCGAAGGTGAAAGAGGTCAACTTTAAAATTTTAAATGAAATCTACCCTGTTTACACCATATATTATGCATAAGATGGCATGTTTTTCTGTATCTATAACGAAAGGTATGTTTACATAATACTTCCCCAGCCTTCTTTAAAAATACCTCTGCATGTGGTGTGTATGTGGTTGTAGACGAGCAAGCTGCAGATTTCCCCTGTGGCCTGGAGGCTCCGGCGAGGACATGTGCCAACGGCACCGCCTGCAGGGAGTACTGGATCGGACCCAACTATGGCATCACCAACTTTGACAATATCCTCTTCGCTGTTCTCACAGTTTTCCAGTGCATCACTATGGAGGGATGGGTGGACATTCTCTATAACGTGAGTCCACTAAATGCTGTTTGTAAAGCACCATGTCTCATTCATATGGTTATATATTTTTGGCATACTGCACTTGACATACTATAAGAACATACTATTTTTTTATGGCTTACTAGTATTATTGTGTGTATAAATATAGTAGTAGTACTATGCAATTTGGAATGGAGGGTTCTATCCTGTGCCACAGGGGGCGGCTGTCCACTTAATGGCCCCCTATTCCTCCCTAAAATGTGAAATACACCCCAGAACCACAAAAATGTCTTTAGTGTCAGTGTGAATGTAGAGGCTAGTCTGTCCTGTGCGTCGTTGCTGAGACATGACTACTCTTTCCCCTCCCAGCCTTACTCGGG
>NC_045737.1:2648533-2662658 GCF_008692095.1 Etheostoma spectabile | reverse complement strand
GGACTTGATTAGAGACAAGCATACAGTTACAGTTACAGGAAATATTTAGACAGTGACACAATTTTCATAATTTTGGCTCTGTGCGCTAACACAATGGATTTGAAATTAAATCAAGATGAAATTGTAGTGCAGACTGTCAGCGTTAATTTGAGGGTATTCACATCAAAATTGGAGGAAGGGTTTAGGAATTGCAAACATTTTCAGACATAGTCCCCTTATTTCAAGGGACTTGAAGTAATTGAGTCAACAGCTGTTTCATGGGCAGGTCTGGGCTATTCCCTCATTATTTCATCATGAATTAGGCAGATAAAAGGTCTTGTGTTGATTTCAGGTGTGTCATTTTTTATTTGGAAGCTTTTGCGGGGAATCCACAACATGCGGTCAAAGGAGCTCTCAATGCAAGTAAAGCAGGCCATCCTAAGGCTGCAGAAAAAGAAAAAATCCATCAGCGAGATTAGCAGTGGCGAAATCAAGAGTTTGGTACATTCGGAGAAAAAAGGAATGCACCGGTGAGCTCAGCAATACAAAAAGGCCCGGACATCCACGGAAGACAGTCCACGGAAACAGTGGTTGATGATCGCAGGATCCTTTCCATGGTAAAGAAGAACCCCTTCACAACATCTAGTGAAGTGAAGAAGACTCTCCAGGAAGTAAGCATATCATTATCCAAGTCTACCATAAAGAGAAGACTTCACAAGAACAAATACAGAGGGTTTGCCACAAGGTGCAAACCATTAACATGCCTCAAGAATAGAAAAGCCAGATTAGACTTTGCCAGAAGACGTTTAAAAAAGCCAGCCCAGTTCTAGAATAGCATTCTTTGGACTGGTGAAACTAAGATCAACTTGTACCAGAATGATGGGAAGAGAAAAGTATGGAGAAGGCTTGGGATGGCTCTTGATCCAAAACACACCACATCATCTATAAAACATGGTGGAGCCAGCATAATGCATGGCTTCCAGTGGCAATGGGTCACTAGTGTTTAATGATGATAAACACATGATATCAGAAGATGGAAGCAGCCAAATGAATTCGGAGGTCTATAAGAACACTCTGTCTGTTCATATTCCGCCAAATTCAACAAAGTACATAGGGAGTTTTTCAAGGCAAAGAAGTGGCAAAGTCAATGGCTAAGTCAATCACCTGGTCTCAATCCAATTGAGCATGCATTCCACTTTCTTAAGACAAAACGTAAGGCAGAAAGACCTGCTGAAGACAGCTGTAGTCAAGGCCTGGGAAAGCATCACAAAGGGTTCCAGACTTCAGGCAGTCATCGCCTGCAAAGGATTCTCAACAAAGTATTAAGAATTTAACATTTAATTTATGATTATATTGATTTGTCCAAATACTTTAGGTCCCCTGAAAAAGGGGGACTATGTATAAAAATGTGTGTAATTCCTAACCCCTTCCTACAATTGTGATGTAAATACCCTTAAATTAAAGCTGAAAGGCTGCACTACAATTTCATCTCAAGGATGTCTTGTGTCACAGTCCAAATATTTCGCCACTGTAAGTTGAAGCTATGGAGACTGAATTACACACAGCCACAGCTCCCGTTAGGACCAAAGCACGGCAACTTAACTGCTAGCATGAAAAGAGTCACTGCTTTCTCCCATTTGCATAAAGTCAGAATTATATTATGTCAAGGAAACAATTATGTAATTGGATAAATTATTAAACAGCTGTAGTGGGAAAAAATTTGTGTTTAGCAGTTTGAGCTTCATAGTAGTTTTGAAAGAGGGAAACAGAAACAGAGTAAGAGAAGAGAGAACGGAGCGGAGGGAAGTTGAAAATATAATCAATAGTAGTTTAGTTGCTGAGAGCAAGAAAATTTGTGGTAGATGTCAAATACTCTGTTAACATGTAAACAGCAAATGGACAACAGGACAGAGCTACAAATTAGCTTTTTTTACCCAAGTGCAAGCGAAAAAGCAGATTGAGCAGGTCATTTGAATAAGAGTATATTCAAGTATAATAAATATATGTGAGTATGGCCTCACACTTATATCAAGGTAACACCATTTAATTCTTATTTGAAATGAATTGAGTTTGGATCTCTTTGGCAACTTTTTCTTTATTAGAATCAATTAGTTTTTTTTCCAGTGCAGCAATGGTATGCACATTTTACATTAAACTAGCTGCCAGTTGGATGCCAAGTAACCTAAATTGAGCCAGGAACGTATGGGTTGCAGCATCTTCAGTGTCAGTCTGCTGCTACCCACACTGCTGTTTGCTTACTTGGTAAAATGATGAATAATTCCCATTAAACAGAGGTGTTAATCCAGAATTAGTCCATATGGGGCGGAAGAGTTAGTGGTTTAAGATGACTCCTTCATCCATCCGTAGACATCCCTTTTTCCTGTCTTCCGGATCACTGACAGGCTGGTAATGCACTCTGACCGCACAGGCTTGTTCTGGCTGAATATGATTGGTGGATTCTCTGATTGAATTGTCAAAGGAGGAGTGACGGCTGTCTCATTTCCTGCCGCTGTGGGACCCAGCTGTGTCCTCTTTATCAAAGTGGCAATCCATCATGGCCTGACATGTCGTCTCGTCTGTCCCTGCCAAAGCTCTGACTCTTTGTTCGGGATGGAGAGCAAACCCCTGACTGTCGATTTCTCATTAGCAGACCTTTTAGCCATAAACTGTCACGTCTCGTCCCTGTGTCAAGTTTCAGATTTTAGTTCATTTCATGTTTTCTGTTATTTTCTCATTTCCTGTTTTATTTTGGAGGTTCTCTGTTCTCCGTTGTGTTGTCTTGTTTTACTTCCTGTTGTATATTTTCCCATCTGTGTGATTACCTGTCCCCGCCGTAATGTTTTGCACCTGTGTCCCATTGTCTCCCCTGTCTTGTGTGTTTAATTTCTGTTTTCCCCTTGCCCCAGTGCAAGATCGTCCGTTTCCCATGTGTGCAGCTTTTGAGCATTTCTCCCTGTGTTCCTGTATTTCTTAGTTTTTGAATACCTTGGATTTTGACCCCTGCCTGTTTCCCGGATTTTCCCTTTGCCTGCCATAACTGGACACTGTTGCTGCTTTTATTAGCTTGCTAATAAAACCATTGTATTTAACCTTTACTCAGTTGTGCATTCCTGGGTCCATAGTAGTACAATCTCGCCACAATCATGGACTCCGCCAACTCGAGTAAAGTACAAAACGCTCTACGGTCTCAAGGACACAAGCTTCAGTTGGGGTAACAGAGAGCCATCTGTGAGCAAGTGTCTCTCCTGACTACGTAATTTCAAGCTATCCAGTCTCCTGCTGCGTCCCGAGCCTCTCAAAGCTCCACAGACCCGGTTACTTCTGCTGGTCCCACGGTCGGGGATGGTTCTGCTGCTTCTCCATTTGTCTGTTAGTTCCACTGCTCTACTTCATCTGTCTCCGCCTAAACACTTCTCCGGCAAGTCTGGTGACTGTTACATTTTGAGCTCCATTCTGTCCACTATCCAACTGATCAGGCTGCAATTGCTTACCTGATTTCACACCTGTCTGGTTGAGTAGAAGCATGGGCCACAGCTGAGTGGGGAAGAAGTTTCTGTGTGGCTCGTTTGATCACTTCACTCAAGCTTTCACACAGATTTTCACTCCGGGCAGAGAAGCGCCCCGGGATTTGGTAAGCGTTTGTCAGGGCAGACAAAGGGTGACGGACTATGCCATTGACTTCCGCACGCTGGCCGCAGAGAACGGGTGGAATAACGCTGCTTTACTAAATGCCTTCCGCTATGGTCTTTTCATTGTGCTGAGGAATCAGCTGACGGTATTAGACCTCCCAGGGGACCTCAATGCTTTCATTGCCCTGGCTATTAAGATTGACAAGCAGCTCTTCAAACGAGAAAGAGAGAGGTTCAATTCCAAGGGTTCTCTGCGGTATTATCCAAGAGCGGTCGTCTCGGGCAAAGGACAGCCCTCATCACCGCCATCCCGGCCGGCTGTTGCTTCACTTTAGGCTGCTATGTATGAGGAGATCATGCAGCTGGGCAGGCCTCAACTAACCCTGGAGGAGAGACAGAGGAGAATCCAAGAACGAGTTTGCACCTACTGCGCTCAGCTGGGCCACTTAATCGGGCAGTGTCCAGTAAAAGGGGAGGCTTACAAGTAAAGAAGAGCATCCTGGTGAACCGGGCTGTTGTTTCTAACGTTCCCTCTTGTCCCATGTATACTGTGCCTGTACTCCATTGAGATTTCCAAGACTCGGGAGGTGATGGTGGATTCCGAGGCTGATACTAGCCTCATTGACCTTTTCCTTGCCAGAGGGTTAGGACTTAATTCTGTTCCCGTGCCTGCACTACTGAGGGGCACAGTGCTGGATGGCCGGCTGCTCTGGCAGGTAACTCAGACCATTTCTGGTACCCTGGTTCTCTCTGAACAACATTCTGAGAATTCAGTTTTTTTTGTTGGTGGATTCCTCTCAACACCCGATTATACTCGGGTTTCCCTGGTTCCTCAAACACAACCCTCACTTTGACTGGACTTTGGGGGTTGTTAAGGGGTGGGGAGAGACCTGTACCAGGACCTGTTTCCAATCCAGATCTGAGGAAGGTTCTGGAGATATTATTCTGTTGTCTACTCTGGCAAGTGACTTTGGTTCCTACTTCTCCCTCTGTGGACCCTGAGGATTCAGAGGAGAGAATTCCTGCACCTTCTTCAATGGACCCACAGGTTTCTGAGAAGGATTTTGCCGATCTATTGTCTGTATCTTCCTGCTATATGGATTTAAAAGAGGTTTTTAACAAGGTTAGAGCTAATGCTCTACCTCCTCATTGACCATATGACTGTGCCATTGACTTGCTGCCTGTTTTTTTACCACCTAAGGGGTGGCTGTACTCTGGATGCTGGGATCATCCAACCCTCTTCCTCACCAGGTGGAGCTGGTTTCATCTTTGTGAGGAAGAAGGACAAGTTGTTACGGCCATACATTGATTATCGTGGACTTAATGACATCATAGTGAAGAACAGGTACCCGCTCCCATTGATTTTCTCTGTGTTTGAGTTACTGCAGCGTGCTACTATTTTTACCAAACTTGATATAATAAATGCTAATCATTTGGTGAGGATCAGGGAACAAATGGAAGACTGGATATAACATTCCCAGTGGACATTAAGAGAAATTGGTCATGCCTTTTGGATAAACTAATGCTCCTGCTGTTTTCCAGGTATTTGTTAACTATGTCCTCAGGGATATGTTGGATGTATTTGTGTTTGTGTACCTTGATGACATTTTTATCTTCTCCCATAGCTGGAATGAGCTAATACGACATGTACGTGCTGTTCTGCAGAGAATACTTAATCAAGTTTAAAGTTCTGTTAAAGCTGAAAAATGTGAGTTTCATGTTCCCAAGGTGTCCTTCCTGGGATATGTGGTGGCCATAGGAGTGGATTGGCCTGTTCCCACCAATTGCAAGGAGGTTCAAAGTTTTCTGGGATTCTCTAATTTCTACAGGACGTTTGTCAGAAACTTCAGTTCTGTTGCTTCTCCCTTACATGTTCTCATTGAGTGGAATCCTCGAGCAGAGGGCCTTCTGGACCCTCAAGGAGCATTTTGTCAGTTCTGGTCCTACCGGATCCTGGTCGTTAGTTCGTGGTGGAGGTTGGATGCCTCCAATGTCGGTCTGGGTGCGGCCTTCTCTCAATGCCTTCCCACAGATGGTAATCTACATCCTTTTTTCTCCCGCAAACTGTCACTGTCAAGGTGGCCTTGGAGGCCTCTTCATTTGGTTGGAGGTCTGAGTCTTGGCACTGCTTTAGCATTTTACTTCTTTGGTGTGAAACCTAGACTGGTATTACTTCACTGTCATAGGGCTTGAGTTTGTCATGATGCATTACTGTGCTGTGTTTGGGACCTTGAATCTCGTACACTACCAGACCACGGCGTGCTGCAACAATCAGGGGGCCGTTCCATAGTGCTTGGAACTTTGGACTTAGTCCCGTCTTTTTCGTGTCGTCTTTGAGAAACACCAGGTCTCCACCACAATTGGAATGTTCTCTTGCTCAAAGGTCATGCACTTTTTGTCTGTCGCTCTTCTGCAACACGGAGGTGCGCTCTTGCCATGTTGTGCACTTCTTTTAAGCCTTCTTCCAGATTGTTGAGGAAATCCGCTACTTCCAGGCTTTGAGTTTTGCGGTACCAGACTGGATATCCTGGGGTTGGTGGACCTCCCTGCCAAACATAAGTCTGTTGGGTGTGAACCCTGTCACTGTGGGTCTTGAACTGTGAGCAGTGGCAATTGCTCTTCACAGTTCTTTTGGTCTTGGTTCACACAACATCGAAGCATCTGCAGCAAGGTCCTATTAAACCGCTCTACCTGTCTGTTAGAGGAGGAGCTTGCACACATTTCGAAAAAGCAAACTCTCGAAATTACGGCCTTGATCCGTGTGTAACTTGAGGGGGGCTCCAAACATGGTGATGAAGTCATACACTAGCTTTCTTGCAGATGTTTCAGCACCTTGGTCAGGGACAGGAAACGCTTCGACCAATCTGGTGACTTGTTACCTGAGCTGGACATAGGGAAAGGTGTCTTCCACATTGTGTGAAATGCCACCTAACTCACACCATGGGCTCGTTAAACTCACCGTATTATTACTTCTTACTGGTGCTGTAGAACGCAATCCCGGACCACAACCAACAACAGCAACAACAACACCGAATCCAAGCCCACATCCTTGGCGGTCCACTAACATGGATCCTATTGTTAGCCACGCAGCACAACTTCTTTGGCTGGCCTCACCTGTCAGTGGGACTACCAGTGTTCTAACTAATTTTAGCCTCACAGCCAATTGTTCCCTGGGCTGAGGTTTGGACAAACGTGGTGGCAGGCGCATGACTGTATCTTCTAACAACAAGGTTGGCCAGATGCCAGAGGAGACGGTCGCAGACTTTAAATTGGACTTTAAATCAAGTTTTAGTAAGAAAGGTTTACATTTCCTTCATCTTAATGTCAGAAGTGTGCTACCTAAAATTGATCAGAGATCGGGTTATTGGAAAGTAGGTGAGATGAAACCATAAGTGATAAATTGCCATTAATAATTACTGTACAGTTTGTGTACATGTTTTGTGTATATGTGCACTCAAATGTGGCTCAGAGATGATAGTAATGGGGGATATGAATACAAATGTGTTGGGCTGTGCTCAACCTTCCAGCAAAATACTGGAGGTCTTGAACAGTTGGTAAAAAAATCCACAAGGATAATTAAGACTTGTGCGAGTATTATTGATCTAATCTTAGTTTCAGACAAAACTAAAATAACTCAAAGTGGTACTATTACTTACTATTACTACTCCTATTACTTACTAAAACCTTTTTACCCTCACAAGAGTGTACCATCCAGATCATTTAAATATTACTCCAAGGAAACTTTCAAGAGGCTGGCTGATGAGGTGGATTGGTCCCTGGTGGTAAATTGTGCATGTGTTAATAATGCATAGTCAGAGTTTAAAGACAGATTTTTAAAAATCATTAACAAGGTGACCCCTCTTAGACAGATCAGTATTAAACAGCATTCTAGTACATGTTAAATCCAGGGAAAAAGCTCTTAAAACTTTTAATTGAACTAAAAATTATGATGATTTTATTTTATATAAACAAGCAAGAAATATGACTCAATATGACTATTGGTGCCCTAAATTTCAATAATAAAGAGGTTGCTAATCATTTTAATACTTACTTCACTTCTATAGCAGAACAGCTGTTTTCAAATGTTCGGCCTTCCTTTCAGTTATTTAGTGCTGATAGGGTGAAATCGTACTATAATATACTTGGTGTACTGCCCAACTCATTCTCCTTAAGAAATGTTGAGGTTGGGGATTTGGAAAAAAGGCTCTTACAGCTAGACTGCTTTAAAGGCTCTGGGTTGTTTTTTTCACAAGATGCCGCTGCTTAAATTGCCTCTTACATCTCCCATATTTTAAACCTGTCTGTTGAATCTGGTGTTTTCCCAATGACCTCAAGAACGCCAAGATAGTTCCTCATTTAAAAAACGGAAACAGCCACGACCCTGTTAACTACAGACCACAGTCTCTTTTTTTGTGCACAGTCTCAAAAATTTTTGAAAAGTTGGTCAATGAGCAATTTAATGAATACATGAATACAAATAACCTCATATTTAAATTCCAATTCGGATTCTGGAAATCACATTCTAAATCATACCTACTCTATTTATCCAACATCATACGCAGGGAAATAGATATTGAAAATCTCGGTGGAATGGTGTTATTGGCTCTCCAAAAGGCATTTGATACGGTGATTCATGAGAGACTAGTTGCTAAACTTGAGGCCGTGGGGGCAGACAGCTCCACCTGTAGGTGGTTTAGGTCTTACCTATCAGGGAGGGAACAACAAGTGGTCTTAGGGGGAGTGCTGTCTGACCCTCATGTAGTTAAATGCGGCGTTCCTCAAGGAAGCATTCTAGGTTATTCTAGTTGATGTGCCCTGTGTCACACTGGTAGTGGAATAAGGACCAAAATGCAGAGATGACAAGTTGGCAGAAGAGTATATAGCCGAGGGTTAATTTAACAAAAAGAGCCCAAGGACACAAAGGGATAAAAATGCCAAAAACAGAATTCAAACTCTTAAAAATCCAAAAGGTCAGGGAAAAAGAAAACCAAAAACAGGAACACAGACACTGGCAAGACTCACAAGGGAAATATTATGGCATCAACAAGTGTTGTGGAGTGAAGTGAACAGTATTAATAGTGCTTTCTTTGTCTTTGCATTTGTGTGTTTTTAGGCCAACGATGCCTCAGGGAACACGTGGAACTGGCTTTATTTCATCCCCCTCATCATCATCGGTTCCTTCTTCATGCTCAACCTGGTGTTAGGTGTGCTGTCAGGGTGAGTACAAACTGTGTGGATGACCTAAGCAGAGCATTTCAAGAGATATATGCAATCTTAACTATGGATGTGCATGATTAGTGGACTAAAAATTCTAATTCAAAAGATCACAAACACAATCATACACAGTACAATGTGCAGTGATATTAATTGTGTACCTGTTCTGGCTCAATAAAAACAATAACAATAAAATCCATAAAAATAGTTAAATACAACACAATGGAGTAAGATAATGAGGTGGTGACTGGGGGGCTAGCCACAGCCTGAGGGAAGAAGGTCCTCCTCATCTTCTCTGAGTTTGTTCTCAGGCAGTAATAACACCTCCCTGATGGCAGCAGAGAGAACAGTGAGTTTCCGGGGTGACTGGGTTCTTTGAGAATCTTTGTGGCCTTAGAGACATGGTGGCCCACTTGCAATACCTAGGTTCTGCTTTTTAGAAAGTCAAGGACCCAGCTGCACAGGAAGGAGTGCAGACCTAGGTCTCTCAGCCAAGTCGCCAGTCTGGTGGGTGGTAAATGCTGAGAAATAGTCCACAACCAGCAGTCTAACATAACTTCCGCATTTGTTGTCTAAGTGGGCTAACGTTTTGTGGATTATGTTGGCTATGACGTTGTCTGTGGATCTGTTGGGACAATATGTGGATTGCAAGGTGTCTAGGGTAGCAGGTAAGGAGGATGTGATGTATCGTTTTATCATCTTCTCAAAACACTACATCACCACAGATGTAAGGGCTATGGGGAGGTAGTCATTTAAACAGCTAAGTGGGATTTCTTTGGAACAAGGACTATGGTTGACTGTTTAAAGCAGGTGGTAATAATAGACTGTGAGAGGGAGAGGTTGAATATTACAGTGAATACAGGTCCTAGTTGGTCAACACAGGCTTTTCAGGACAAAGCCAGTAATACAGTCTGGTCCAGCTGCCTTCCTGATGTTTACACCTTTGAATGTCTTCCTAGGAGCAGTGTCAGTGTTTGCTTGTGTTGGGATATAAACAGCGCTGATGATAACTGAGGTGAACTCCCGAGGATGGTTGGTCTATCACATAAGCTAATTCTTGGTGGGTAACATAAGATTACGACATCAACACGCTTAGTTATTTTTATTATGATTGTTTTGACCACGGTTAACAACTTTGGGCTAACCCACAAATTCATCAGTAACATTAACTGTATAGATAGACGACTAATCTAAAGGTAATTTAGCTAGCTAACACACCACTGTCTGTCTGCCTCACTCTCCCGGCGTCGTGAGGCTTTAGTCGGGATGAGAGCTGACAACAGCCCCGCGGACACATCCACAGTCAGCCCCCAACCAGCTTGCAGCCATCCCCGGCCAGTGGCAGTTCACTTTTAGCCATCTCTACAGTAGGCTACATTTAAAAGACAAAACAGCTAAGGCACCAAAAGTACTAATGCTAATAGTAATTTAAAGATGTGATAGCAGTGGATCTGGATGGGAGAGATAACTGGGAGATAACTGGGAGTTGGAAGGAGTGTGTTGTGATTTCTGCCTTCTCACTCCGCATTACATATTGTTACAGCCCTATTGGTCTGGTATTTTGGGTGTTATCATATATCCATAAGGCAGATCATGTTGCAGTCTCGTATGTCCATCTGGTATTTAATTCTGCCTCTGCGCTCACCCGGTTTGTTTTCTATTGACTGCCCGTTAGCTAGCAGGATGCTGGGCAGTGGTGTGCAGTGCGCGCTGTTCCTCAGCCTGTTTCTGATGCCTGGCCGTTTACCTCTAATCCTTCTCAATGACCTTTTGCTAGTTGTTATTGTCGGTTCTGCTCACAATCTTGCTGGGCCAGCTTGGATTGAGCGTTAAACTTTCAGTGAGAAAGCATTAGTCCTGTATGTTTAGAGTGTCTTTCTGTTTAGGTTACAGTAGTAGATTTTATATTTTAAAAAACAGACAGGGCAGGTACTGTGGCTGGCACACCCACCGCCAGCTAGTGGACTAGTCAATTAAACATTGCTACACTGGCTAGTTGGCACCAGAAATACCTGTTGGTTAAACTTATTAAAATGATTAAGCATCTCTCGCTTTCCAGCTGAGCCTCGTCCATCCAACCAGTCTTTGATCCAGGATCATGGCTACTAGGGATGAGCATTTTCAGTTAGGATCAGCACCTCTAAATCTGAAGCCATGGATCTCAGCAAGATATCGGCACAGTGGGTACGGTTATACATTCATCATTCATTTATCGCACTGTCGTGACGAAAAGAGAGCTGAGCCAGAAGGCAAAGCTCTTGATCTACAGTCAGTTTTTGTTCCTACCCTCACCTATGGTCATGAAAGCTGGGTCATGACCGAAAGAACGAGATCCAGGGTCCAAGTGGCCAAAATGGGTTTCCTCAGGAGAAGGGCTGGCGTCTCCCTTAGAGATAGGGGAGAACCTCAGTCATCCGCGTGGAGCTCTGAGTAGAGCCGCTGCTCCTTCGCGTTGAAAGGAGCCAGTTGAGGTGGTTTGGGCATCTGGTAAAGATGCCTCCTGGGCACTTCTCAGGGAGGTGTTCCAGGCACGCCCAGCTGGGAGGAGGCCTCGGGGAAGACCCAGAACTAGGTGGAGAGATTATATCTCCAACCTGGCCTGGGAACGCTTTGGGATCCCCCAGTCGGAGCTGGTTGATGTAGCTCGGGAAAGAGAAGTTTGTTTAAAGTTTAAAGTTATGCATGTTACCACAGCTACTACGGTTGCTAAATTATAATTGGACAATTACTATTCAAGGGAGGTGTTTAGTAAACAGTCCTTCAAAAATACTAAAATGGGTGACTTTTCTTGTCAGATTAGCACTAAATAAAAAATATCTCTGATAACATATAAAATTCAAAATTGTGCATTGAAATATCCCACATTGTGCTTCTCTTGCATCTACTAGCTTAGATGAATTACACATCTGTGGCAGCTCCAATGCAATATTAAAACATAAATTCACATGACTTAAGGAGCCAGCCACACTATGAGCAGACTTTATTTTACGTGGTGTGCAGACCGTGTCAGTTTAATTCTGTGGTAAACAATTGATCATTTATATAACAACACAAATAGCAGATGGAGTTGTGAGTATTTCATCACTTTTGAAATATGTAGAATGGGAGACTGTGTCTTTATTGCCTCTTTTGGAATATTGCTTTGCTGTTATTATCATCTTACTTCATCACCAGCAGCCTGGGTGTTGTTCCCCTTCCTCCACACATGTGCAATATTTAACTAACAGTGTATCATCCATACCAAATCATGATAGGAATGTCGTGTTTCTTTCCACTGGGTTAAGAAACACTTATCATAGATAATTTGGAGGGTTTGTGGTTTGAAGCTTTTGTTGTGTAAAGCTGTTGTGCCCACGTACAATACCTGCTCAGCACCAAAAAGCTTAAAGGAGAGGGGAGCTTAAAAGACAGATATTTCCTTCAGGGGTTGGTTTGCCAAAAATAGATTTACAAGCAGCTTTAATTAGTTATTGGATGTTTAAAGGTATGATGTGGGGTTTTCTTGTAAAAAAACTTTGTTAAAAATAAATGTCTCACCCAAACACACATTAACTTACTAACTATGCACTAATAACATTTGCAAAGCCCACAATACTGTTTACAGTGCAGTAGAAAATAATAGTACTGACCTGAATTTATATAGCACTTTTCAAATAAACAGTTACACATTGCGTTATAATAAGTCTAGGAACCCAGGCAGCAAAGCTTATGTCACCTTGTGTTTGTGTCAAGATTATCAAACAACATTAATAGAAGAACACAAGGCTCTCAGGGGGTATGGGGGAACCTCTTTTTAGATTTTGTAGTCTATTCTATTTCATTGTTGTTAATCTATGCCTGTACATTGGATTTTAAGTGAAAGGTTTAAGGGATGTTTCTTAGCTTGAAGGGGGTTCGGGGGTGTTCACATACATATTTAGTGAACAGCGTAGAAATCATTGTTCTTTTTACCCTTGGGGGAATTGATAAAACAAGCTACATTTTCAACATGTTTAGTCAACCAATTTAAATTCAAGTCTGCTGGGGTACTGAGGCAACACAACACTGTCCAAAAACAAATGGACCCCACTCTACCTTCTACATCAATATTGTTGGAAATTGACAGTATTGTTACAGTATAGCTTGTAGCCACCGGTGACAGCTCAATGATAAGAACTAGGCCTGCACAATATTTAAAAAAAATCTTACATTGCAATATTTTTTCCCCCTGCGATATATATATATGGAAAAAGAAAAAGTATTTTTTTAAAGATGAAATAAATAGCTCTATGTGGAAATAACAAATCATTCTAGACTACTGAGGTGATTTTGTTGGGGATTGCATCTACATAGAAGAAAAAAATGAAAAAGGATCTTTTTTAATGTGAACCATTCTTTGTTGGACTTTAATGCTTTACAAACACCAAAGCAAGTAAGCGCTGTGACTGATATTTCTCATCTGAAGTGGTTTTGGAGAGGGAAATACGCTGGTTGACTAGCATGACACCATTGTATTCATATAATAATCAATCCAGGCTAAAGTGTATGACAGTGACTGCATGTTGCTTCCTCTAAATGTCAAGTTGTGGTCGACTAGCGGGGCCAGCTCGTTAGTTTGATAAATTGATCAGACCTGCATGTCACGTGCACTAGCAAAAAACTCTGTGTATCCAAGAACAATTAAATCAGTGGAAATGACGTTAGATCAGACACAGACTTCTGTAGTAGATTAGAGTTACGAAGAAAATGCATAACAGAGCCGTAGCTAAACACAGTGAAGGCATGCCCAGGCAATGCATTCTTTAGGCAGCCACTTTATCTTAGGACAGCTTTAGGTCTCAGAGGTAAAAAGCTGAAATGTCAGCTTACTTGTAAAAATATTTGGCTATATTTTTTAACGTTTTGAATCTGAATTTGCAAAACTAAAATTGTATATATTAGGTGTCCATAAGTCATTAGTATTGATTATTGCAATTTATCATTTTAACGTTTACAGCCTCCAGCTTGCCATTAGCCACTTGCATTCATGCAGAGTGAAAGACTTGACAAAAGCTTTAGGGACCATCCACATGGAAACACTTTTTGGCTTCATTTTGGTCAATCGTCCATACAAATCCTGTAAACACACTGGCTGAAGACTTACTTTTTTGAAACCAGGACAGAACAGCCACATACTTGCGCATCGATGATGTCATTGCCACACCCCTCAACCTTTAGCCTTCAACCTATTACCCCACTACGACGTCTCCTAACAACAGTATCGCGGTATGAGTTACAGCTATCGTCCACACAAACAATTCTGGTTTCCTTGCACTAGCCATTTT
>NC_045737.1:2646624-2648523 GCF_008692095.1 Etheostoma spectabile | reverse complement strand
TTCTTGTGTTATGGTTTCTTCTTCTACTGCCTGCTTGTATACAGCGCACAAGCCTTATGTGCATGCTCCACCTCTTCTTTTCCGTTTTTCCGTTAATTTCTGTAGCAGAAACAGCGCCACCTATAGACCTAATTTACAAAGACGGGTTGAAAAAAGATTGTTTTGGTATGTGTGGACGTGGCCTTAGAGGGCAGGTAGCCCTTAGCCACCCCCTCTGGCTATCTTGTCCTCTCTGTTTACTGCTCTGTTCACAAAAGTTGGCGGATGGTTTGACAGTTACTGGGGAGGTGGAAGGTCAATGATGCTGTTTGGCAGGGGCATGCGGTGGCCATGTCACTGTTTAAAGGCCACGATCTGAGCTTCACAGCAGGCAGGAGAACAAATATATGCAGGGTTGAGAGGCTGTAGACCCCCATGGGAGATCAGGGCTATTCACTCAGCTTTTATCCCAACAGTGTTGGCAGGCTGAGATAAGATGCAGCTGTGATCAAAGATAAACAGTATATTCTGAAAACTCGCAGACATGTTAGCTATAACACATTTTTAAAGTGGTAAGAAAGTTAGCTATTATCTTTAGGATTTAATTGTTGGTCTGTTTTGTTTTTCTTAACACATCATACTATTTATGACCATTATTAAGCTCCATTAAGAGTATACCGGAAGAAAATGAGATACCATAAAACTTTATTTATAATTTTTAATTAATTTAAGGTGCACTAAAAAGTAGTCACAGACTGATGGCAGCATTAATGTAGAGCCCAATAGTTTCTGGGATGAAAGAATCATGGATGGAATTGCGAATTTTAGAATTTAAAAAAGATAAAAGACATTCCATTGGGCCTTACATTAAGTCAATGCTTAAAGCTAGGCTATCTGAAGTTTTTAAAATAGAATAAACTTTAATTGTCATTGTGCAGTAGAACATACAACGAAATGTGCTTGTGCAGCCTCTAAAACAATACCAACTTTCATATACACACTCACAAAATAAATAAAATAAGATTGTTCAGTTCTGTGATGGCCCTAGGGATAAAACTAAAAGCCTGATACTGCCCGCCAGATGGAAGCAGGGAGAAGAGACGGTTTGAGGGGTGTGTCTCATCCTGCAGGGGAAGTCCAATGATTTTTTGAGCAGATCTTGACTGTCCTTCCCTGTGCAGTTGTCATACCTTGCAGTCATATAGCATGTTATAACACTCTCAATGGTAGAAGATCTTAAGCAGCTCAGCAGACAGGTTGCTCCTCTTGAGTATTCATAAAAAGCAGAGCCGCTGTTGCGCCCTTTTGACTATGGCGGTTGTGTTTATCTCCGATTTTAGGCCCTCTGAGATCATGATCCCCAAGAACTTAAAAACAGGAGACCTTTTCCACAGCCTCACCATTCATGATGAGGAAGTGTCCTCCTTCACCTTCTGAAGTTAACTATGATCTCCTTTGTTTTCTTGACATTTAGGGTAAGATTGTCTTTGCACCATCCTGTCAGTCTGTCAACTTCATCTCTGTAGGCGTTCTTGTTGCTGTTAGTGATTTCTCCCACTGCAGTTTTGTCATCTGCAAATTGTATCATTGTATTCGAGGGGTGGGTGGAGATGCAGTCATACGTGTAGATGGAATAGAGCAGCGGGCTAAACACGCAGCCTTGTGGTGCTCCATTGCTGAGGGATAGGCTCGTGGATTGGTGTGGGCCCAGTTTCACTGTCTGTGGGCGGTCTGTCGGGAAATCCTTGCTCTATATACACAGGCTGCTGCTGAAGGAGTTTGGTGACTAGCTGGTAAGGAATGATGGTGTTAAACGCTGAGCTGTAGTCTATGAAGAGCAGTCTTACATACATTGGGGTTTGAAAATTTGGCTTCCCCAAGTAAAAAATTGTATTAATGTGCATAAAGAAGCCAAGAAAA
>NC_045737.1:2645897-2646614 GCF_008692095.1 Etheostoma spectabile | reverse complement strand
TCTCCAAAAGGCATCAAATGACGGATTAGACATTCGTATTACATGTCACAAAAAGTTAGATATTATTTCCATCATTTACACTTTCAAAATAACAGAAAACTAAAAAATGGCATCTGCAAAAGTTTGGGCACCCTGCAGAGTTAATACCTAGTACCGCCCCCTTTGGCAAGTATCACAGCTTGGAAACGCTTCTTGTAGCCAGCCAAGAGTCTTTGATTCTTGTTGAGGTATCTTCGCCCATTCTTCCTTCCAAAAGTCTGCCATTTCTTAATTACAGCATAGTGCAAAGGATACTGGGATAAATAGTATTGTTATTACAACATTATGAACAGCTCTGGATTAGGGTATGAGAATGATGAATAAATAAATAATAATTGAGATGTGACAATGGGAATGATTAGTAAATAGTAAATAATAAATAGGTGAGATATGAGTCTGAGAATGATGAATAAATACTAAATAAGTGGAATAATAAGTGGAACCAGTAAACACTGTGGGTAAGAAGTCAGCTGTTCATCAGAGTTATGGCTTGTGGAAAGAAACTGTTCCTGAGTCTGTTGGATTTGGCGTACAGTGCTCTGTATCACCGACCAGAGGGGAGAAGCTGAAACAGGGTGTGTCCGGGGTGAGATGGGTCCTCCGTGATGTTTTCTGCCCATTTCCTGACTCTGGAAGAGTATAAGTTATGGACGGAGGGCAGGTTGGCACCGATGATCT
>NC_045737.1:2645784-2645887 GCF_008692095.1 Etheostoma spectabile | reverse complement strand
CCTAACTGTCCGTTGTAGTCTGCTCCTGTCCCTTTTGGTGGCAGATCCAAACCAGATAGTGACAGACGTGCAGTAGACAGACTGGATGATGGCTGAGTAGAAG
>NC_045737.1:2645650-2645774 GCF_008692095.1 Etheostoma spectabile | reverse complement strand
CAGCTCCTTAGGCAGGTTGAGCTTCTTGAGCTGGTGAAGGAAGTACATCCTCTGCTGGGCCTTCTTAATGATGGTGTCAGTGTTGGGCTCCCACTTCAGGTCCTGGGATATAGTGGATCCCAGA
>NC_045737.1:2642866-2645640 GCF_008692095.1 Etheostoma spectabile | reverse complement strand
ATTCCACAGCAGACACAGGGCTGTTGAGTATGGTGATGGGGGGGAAGAGTGGGGGGCTTCTCCTGAAGTCCACGATCATCTCCACAGTTTTAAGCGTATTAAGCTCAAGATTTTTCTGACCGCACCAGAGAGCTAGCTGATCCACCTCCCGTCTGGAGGCCGACTCATCACCATGAGGCCGATGACCATTGTGTCGTCAGCGAACTTCAAGAGTTTAACAGATGGGTCTGCTGAGGTGCAGTCATTGGTGTAAAGGGAAAAGAACAGAGCGATAGGCGTCCTTTAATGTAGTATAGCAGTGGTCCAGTATGTCAGTGTCCCTGGTGGGACACTAAATATGCTGTCTATACTTTGGAAGTTCATGGCTTAGGTTTGCTCTGTTAAAGTCCCCAAGGACAATAAGGAGGGGAGTCAGGTTTTTTTTCTCCATGTTAGTTATCTGGTCGGCCTGGTGCAGTAATGCCTCACTAACACAGGCCTGAGGTGGGATGTAGACGGCAACCAGAATGAACAAGGAAAACTCCCGCAGTGAATAAAAGTGTTTGTAGTTTATGAATAGTGACTTTAAGTGGGGGCTGCATGATTTTATCAGCACTGTGACATCTGTACACCAACCTTCGTTTATGTAGAGACAGAGTCCACCTCCCTTTGTTTTCTCCGTGAACTCCAGTACCTGATCCACCCGGTAAAGATTGAATCCCGGGAGGAGAAGTGCGCTGTCTGGGATGCATGGAGTGAGCCAGGATCCGGTTAAGCAGAGGGCGGCAGATCTGCAGAAGTTCAATTCAGTTCAATTTTAATTATATAGCGCTAAATCACAACAATAGTTATCTCATTAGGCTTTTCATACCCCCTCCGAAATTTCTGATCTCATTCGTAAATCCAAGTCCTCAACCTGTTCTCTTGACCCCCTCCCCACAGCTCTGGTCAAAACCTGTCTCACTTCCCTCATCTCCTTCATAACTACCATTATTCATTCTTCTCTCTCCTCTGGTATTGTCCCCTCACTTTTCAAAACAGCATCCGTCTCACCGATTCTGAAAAAACCTGGCTCAGACCCAACCAACTATAATAATCTTCGTCCTATCTCAAATCTTCCCTTTATTTCTAAAATTCTTGAAAAAATAGTGTCTGTTCAACTCCATGCTTTTCTTACCCTTAACTGTCTTTATGAACCTTTCCAGTCTGGTTTTCGCCCCTCCCATAGTACTGAAACTGCCCTTATAAAAATCACCAATGATCTCCTCACAGCTGCTGATTCCGGACTCATCTCCATCCTCATCCTCCTCGATCTCAGTGCGGCCTTTGATACCATTTCTCACTCCATTCTCCTCAATAGACTTTCTTCCCTCGGCATCTCTCACACCCCTCTTGACTGGTTCCGCTCATATCTCTCCGACGCGACTCAGTTTATTCAACTCAAATCTTTCACATCCCACCCTTCCCCTGTTACTACTGGCGTCCCTCAAGGTTCAGTTCTTGGCCCCCTCCTTTTCATCACCTACCTACTTCCCCTTGGCAATATCTTCCGCAAATTCAACATTCATTTCACTGTTACCAGACGACACCCAGCTCTACTTATCCAGCAAACCCACCTCCTCGCTCCCCCCCTTGTCCCTTACTAACTGCTTACTTGAATAAAAGACTGGTTCACCTCAAACTTCCTTAACTAAACAGTGATAAAACCGAACTCCTCCTCGTAGCCACCAAGTCCACCCTATCCAAAATCAATAGTTTCTCTCTACCAATCGACAACTCCTGGTCTCCCCTCCCCTCAGGTCAAGAGTCTGGGCGTCATCCTCGATTCCTCCTCTCCTTTCAGTCACACATAATAATATCTGCCGGTCTGCATACTTCCACCTACGCAACATAAACCGCCTCCGTCCGTCCCTTACCCCTCACACTGCCTCCATCCTTATACACAGCCTCGTCACCTCCCGCCTTGACTACTGTAACTCTTCCTTTTTGGCTTTCCTCAAAAATCCCTCCATAAACTTCAACTTCTTCAGAACTCACAGCTCGTGTCATCACCAGAACCCCCTCATTTCATCATATAACCCCGTTCTTCAGCAGCTCCATTGCTCCCTGTTCAATCCAGAATACAATTTAAATCCTTCTCCATACTTTCAAGCCATCCAACCTTGCCCCTCCATATCTATCAGAACTCCTACACAGTGCCGTCCCTCCCGCTCCTCAGATCTTCCCCTCTATCCACCTCACTGTCCCCCATGCTCGCTCATCACCATGGGGACCAGAGCCTTCAGCCGCTCTGCTCCCCAGCTCTGGAACTCACTCCCACCCACCTCCGCAACATCACTCTCTCCCTCTGTTCAAAACTAACAAAAACCCATCTGTTCCAGCTCTCTTATCTGTAAATACACTGTTCCTGTTTTGTTTTGTTTTTGTTTGTTTGTTTTGTTTGTTTTGTTTGTTTTGTTTGTTGTTTTATTTGTTTTGTTATTACTACTTACACTTTTATGTTCCCTGTATCTGTCTTTTATTCTCTGTAAAGCGTCCTTGAGTGTTAGAAAGGCGCTGTGAAATAAAATGTATTATTATTATTATTATAAAAGAGCAGGTCTAGACCATACTCTGTGATGTTATTTACAGAAACCCAACAGTTCCCACCAAGAGCAAGCACTAGGCGACAGAATCAAGGAAAAACTACTTTTAAGAGGCAGAACCATGGCTCAGGGTGGGCATTCATCTGCCTCGACCGGTTGGGGGTGAGAGAGAGAAAGAGAGAGACAGACAGACAGACAGAGAGAGACATG
>NC_045737.1:2642768-2642856 GCF_008692095.1 Etheostoma spectabile | reverse complement strand
GCAGAGGGTGTCGAGCAGGAACATGGAGACAGCAGGTGATTCCAACCACAGATCCAGATTCAGAAACACCTGCAGGAAGCGATAGGAG
>NC_045737.1:2642369-2642758 GCF_008692095.1 Etheostoma spectabile | reverse complement strand
AGAGGGGCGAGAGAGCACAAGACTCCAAGGGCGAGAGAGCACAAGACTCCGGGAAAGGGAAGAAGTCGAGTTTTTGCTTTAATTTGCGAGTTTTATGGTTATGCCATGGAGCTAACCGTCTTGGTTTTATTATCTTCTTTTTTAGAGGTGCCACAAAGTTGAGTGTCATTCGTCATGATAAATTTGGGAGGGACTGAAATTAGCCCTCCGTTACTTTGGGACTTGGTAATGAATTAAAAGCTAATGGAATCACATCCTTAAATTTAGCTACAGCACTATCAGATAGACATCTTGTATAGAAGTTTTTGCCTAATGGTGTGTAGTTCAGCAGTATAAACTCAAAAGTTGTCAAACAGTGGTCAGATAAAAAGGGATTCTGTGGGAACACT
>NC_045737.1:2637817-2642359 GCF_008692095.1 Etheostoma spectabile | reverse complement strand
CAATTTCAACACCATATACCAGAACAAGGTCAAGGGTGTGGTTAAAACGGTGAGTCGGTTTCTGAACACTTTGAGAGAAGCCAATAGAATCTAAAAGAGAGATAAACGCAGTACCAAGGCTATCATTTTCATCGTCCACATGGATATTAAAATCCCCTACAATAAGAACTTTGTCCGTTTTAAGGACTAAATTTGACAAAAACTCTGCAAATTCAGATAAGAATTCAGAGTATGGACCAGGTGCTCGGTACACTATAACAAATAGAACTGGTTGCAGTGATTTCCAACTTGGGTGTGAAAGACTAAGAACAAGACTTTCAAATGAGTCATAATTTAGTTTAGGTTAAGAGCTGATTAGTAGACTAGAATCGAAGATGGCTGCAACTCCACCTCCTCGGCCTGTGCCTCGTGGAATGTGAGTATTAATATGACTGGGGGGGTGTATTCATTTAGACTAACATATTCTCCATCACCCAGCCAGGTTTCAGTAAGACAAAATAAATCAATATTAGAATCTGATATTAATTCATTTACTAGTACACCTTTAGAAGAGAGAGATCTGATGTTTAGGAGTCCACATTTAATTCTCCTATTCTTTTGGACTATTGCACTTGTGGTTTTAATTGTTATGAGGTTTTCATGCACAGCTCCTCTTCTGTTTGCCTTTGATTTAAATAATTTTAATGGTCGGGGGGCAGACACCGTCACTATGGGGTTTTACTAGGTAACTCCTGGAATAAAGGAGCAAGGAAAAGTGTGTTAGACTGGGACTCTTCCTCCTGGTCCCAACTCTGGATTGTCAAGGATCAGGTCCTCTAATAAACTTGTCAAGATTTCTAGAAATGAGAGCTGCTCCATCCCAAGTGGGATGAATGCCGTCTCTCCAAATCAGACCAGGTCTTCCCCAGAAAGACTGACAGTGATTTACAAAGCCCACATCATTATCTGGACACCACCTCGATAGCCAGCGGCGGAATTATGACATGCGGCTATACATGTCATCACTGGTTAGATTTGGCAGTCCGTGTTAGTTTTGTTGAGGAGCAGCAGTTCATCCATTTTGTTGGCCAGAGAGCGTACATTCGCCAGGTGGATATAGGGGAGCGCAGTGAGAAAGCCCCGCTGCCTCAGTTTAACCAACGCGCCAGCGCGCTTCCCCCTTCGGCGTCTCCGGTGGATCCCATAGAGAGCTGCTGCGCCTCAAACTAATAACTCTGAGAAAGTTCCAGGTTCGGAAAAGAGCGGTGGAATAAAATGAGGAGGTAAAAGTCCAATATTTAAGAGCTCCTCTCTGGTATATGTTACCAGAGAGTGTTGGGAGAAAACAGAGTTAATAAACAAAAACACCATCACCAACCTCTCAAAGCACTTGGCAACGATGGGAATAGAATTGGTTGAGCTCCTCTACCAAGGAGGCATTGATGTTTGTAGGTGGTTCACGGCTGCCCCTGTAGTCGGGGATTTGTTGCATTCCTTGCCACACCCGTATTGGATCTTTGTTGGTGAAGTGGCCCTCGATCTTTTCCTTGTACACAGCTTTTGCCTGCTTGATGGCCTTTTTCAAGTTGGGCCTGTCTGGGCTATATAATGCTCTGTCCCCAGATTTAAAGGCTGGGTAGCGCTACCTCAGAAGGGCATGGACCTCCAAGTCATCCAAGGTTTCCTGTTAGGGGGAATCCTGATGTGTGTGTTGATAGTGAAGTTTTCAACACAAGTTCTGATGTAACAGAGGACAGCAAAGTCACTTCATTCACATGATTAAAAACAAGGTTCAGTTTGTTCGTTTAATGAAGTCTTGTAGCTGTAGAGATGCATCCTCAGGTAGGTTTCTGCTTTTTAATGACGCTGGAATCAGAGATAGTGACAGGTGATCAGACTGGCCCAGGTGTGCAAGGGGGGAGTCTCTGTATCCACAGTCCAGTATGTCATTCCCTCATGTTGCGCTTGACATGCTGATCAAAGCTGAGTAGCACAGTTTTAAGATTAACGTGATTAAAATCACCAGCCATGATAAAAATTACCTCTGGGTAATTGTTTTGCTTTTTGTCTATAGCTGCTAGTACATTGGCGTCTGGTGTAATGTAGACCGCTGTTACCACGGTAAAAGAGAATTCACATGACAGATAGAAAGGGGTAGACTTAACACCTAGCAGCTGCAGGTCTGGTGAGCAATCCTTATTGTGAACAGTAGAGTTTGTACACCAGTTCTTGTTCACATAGATGCACAGTCCACCTCTACGGCTCTTACCAGAGTCCTCTGTTCTGTCGCTTCGATGTAGTGAGCGATCCGCTAGCTCAACTGCTGCATCTGGAATCCCTGTGTGTAGCCTGCTTTCAGCAATAATTATCACAGAGCTATTCTTGTATGGTTGACCGGATTGATATATCCAGATGTAGTTTGTCCATCTTATTCCTAAGGGATCAGGCATATGCGACAAAAAGGTTAGGCAGTGGTGGTCTGTTTGAAGCCAAGTCGCCTAACCTGCAGCCCCGCTTTTGTTTACGTTGCCTCCTCTATGTCCGGAGCTTGCCACTCAGTGAAGCAATCCATGGAGACGCTGGTGCTCTGGCTATTGGTGGAATGCTGTTGTGCAAGTGTTGGAAGGCTCTCCTTACAGGGGCTTCCCACGTTCTCCCAATATACTGTACAATATTTCCTCTCTGTTGTAGAAGATATTTTGGTGTACCCCGGCTGGTCTTAACATAGAAGATGACATTAACGTGACCTGTACACAAATCAATAGATTAAATAATTGCCATGAGACTGGGGCGGTATTTTTATTCATATGCATATTTAACTTCAATTTCTGTGAATGGAAGAGAAAGAATGTGTACTGTGTGTAAATGCTTGTAATAATCTAATTCACACACACACACACACACACTCTACAACCAGCCAAAACACACGGATGCACTTCAAAACACATAGAAAGAACGATATGGAATCACAGGATTAGATTTAGACTCACTGGCATGTACAGTATATAAATATAAAACACACACACACACACACACACACACACACAACACACACACACACACACACACACACACACACACACACACACACACAACCCTTCAGGCAGGCAGACAGCCACTGCAATCCAGAATAGAGCAGAATAGATTAGGAGACACCAATCACTGAGCAGCACGGATGGACTTGAGATCCTTTGCTCGGTTATTTCAATAGTCTTCCTTTCTCTTTTCTCTCTATCCGTCTTTCTTTATTGGTCTCTATGTCTGTCCACCTCTTTTGTTTCACTTCTCGCATATCTAATTTCCTAGCCCATTTAAACGTACAATTTGTAATTTTATGCCACTCGGGGTCTCTTAATAGAAACCATGGATGTACAGAGGGACCTTGACGTCGTGAAGTTGTGTGGGATCATGGGAGTTGTTGTCATTATCATTAACTACCATTTGTGATTGTATCTGTACACAAGCAAGTTAATGTATTAAAATTTTATTCACGTTAGTTTAGAAATGTTTATTCACGTCATGGCATTCCAAAGAAATAGCTGACATTTTCCCACATAATTACTTAGATTCTAGTTGTGGTATTAACTGACAGGGTAGTGAGCAAGCAAGCTAACATTATCCAGTAGCTTCAACTACAATATATTTCACGTCAGTAATATTACAACAAACCCCTTTTTCCCCAGTGCTGAGAAAAATCTGGGAGATGTACTTTTCCGGTGGTACTTGGGGTGGAGGGCAGCATCTATGGGTTGAACAGAGACGTACAGATGGCCTCTGTTGCACCTTGATTTCGGCCATGTGCAGGCATCTGGGGTTTGAAATGGTCTGTTCCCTGAGGGAATGGCATTAGATTATTAACTACCTATACAGCTAAAGTTATGTTTCAAATTTAACCATGGTCAAAACAATCATACTAAAAATAACTTACAAGCGTGTTGAAGGTTATGACGCCATTGACAAGCAATCAAATGACAAAATTAAAATGATTAGATTAAAAGTAAACATTGTGGGGTGTACTGGTGGCTCACCTAGCGCAGCATGCGCCCCATGACCCGAGGCCCAGTCCTTACTGCAGCAGCCTAGGTTTCGATTCAGTCCTGCGGCCCTTTGCTGCATGTCTTCCCCATCTCTCTCACATCGTTCCTCTCTACATCTGTCCTATCAATTTAAAACCAAAATGGCAAAAAGAAATTATGAAAAAAGTGAAACATTGTTGAAAACATTTTGGGATAATGTAACAACTAACTAACAACCTTATGTTGCTAAAGCAATACAGTGGCGAAGGATAATTCAATTCAATTAAATTTTATTTATAGTATCAATTCATAACAAGAGTTATCTCGAGACACTTTACAGATTTACCACACTCCAGAATTTACAAGGACCCAACAGTTCTAGTAGTTTCCTCCAGAGCAAGCAACAGTGCGACAGTGGCGAGGAAAAACTTCCTTTTAGGCAGAAACCTCGGACAGACCCAGGCTCTTGGTAGGCGGTGTCTGACGGGCCGGTTGGGGTGGCAATAACAGTCACAAAAATTAGTAGTTTGTAGTAGTTCTTTGTAAT
>NC_045737.1:2637545-2637807 GCF_008692095.1 Etheostoma spectabile | reverse complement strand
ATAGCAGGGCACTGTGCGGCATTAAAAGGCACAGCAGGATGTAGCATGGCACCACAGATCGTAGCAGGATGTAACATGGCATCGCAGAATATGTAGCGGGACCATGATGACAGCTGCTACCATGGTTTTGGAGCCTCCCTGATCTAAGAAAACATGCTGGGGGAAAAAGAACCTAAGGACTCCGGGGAATGACTCCCCAGAGCTAGTAGCACGCATTTCTGGGACATGGATGCACATAAATGGAAAGATAGAAAGATAGATA
>NC_045737.1:2637357-2637535 GCF_008692095.1 Etheostoma spectabile | reverse complement strand
AGAGGAGCTCAGTGTGTCAAAGGAAGTCCCCCAGCTGTCTAAAAATGATACAGCATAACTAAGAGAGGCAGGGTAAAGAGCGGAGCCTGGTCAGGCTTTGCACTCTCCCCAACCGGATCGGGCTGTATGCCCTGCCTCCTTCTAGTTATGTTATATTATTGATTATATGATAGATAAA
>NC_045737.1:2637218-2637347 GCF_008692095.1 Etheostoma spectabile | reverse complement strand
ATGACGAGAAGCAGGTTGGCCTGATTAGACGGACGCTGCAACTCCTCACTCCCTAACAATATTCAATTCAATTTTTTTACATAGTGCTAAATCACAACAACAATTATCTCTTTGACTATAAGCTTTATC
>NC_045737.1:2637130-2637208 GCF_008692095.1 Etheostoma spectabile | reverse complement strand
GAAAGTCTTAAGCCTACTCTTAAATGTGGTGACAGTGTCTGCCTCCTGAGCCCAAACTGGAACCTGGTTCCACAGGAG
>NC_045737.1:2636639-2637120 GCF_008692095.1 Etheostoma spectabile | reverse complement strand
TAGCTGAACGCTCTGGCTCCCGTTCTACTTTTAGAGACTCTAAGAACCACAGGTAACCTTGCATTCTGGGAGCGTAGTGCTCTTGTAGGGTTGTAAGGTACAATGAGCTCTTTAAGATAAGATGGTGCCTGACCATGAAGAGCTTTGTAGGTGAGAAGAAGGATTTTAAATTCTATTCTGGATTTTACAGGAAGCCAATGCAGAGAAGCTAAAACAGGAGAGATGTGATCTCTTTTCCTGGTTCCTGTCAGAACACGTGCTGCAGCATTCTGGATCAGCTGAAGAGTCTTTATGGATTTTTTTGAGCAGCCTGATAATAAAGAATTGCAGTAATCTAGTCTAGAAGTAACAAATGCATGGACTAGTTTTTCTGCGTCATTTTTAGACAGGATATTCAGATTTTTGCAATATTACGTAGGTGGAAAAAGGCGGTCCTTGAAATTTGCTTTAAGTGAGAATTAAAGGACATGTCCTGATCAAA
>NC_045737.1:2636441-2636629 GCF_008692095.1 Etheostoma spectabile | reverse complement strand
AACTCCAAGATTCCTCACAGTGGTGCTGGAGGCCAGGGTGATGCCATCCAGAGTAAAAATCTCTTTGGATAATGCGTCACGGAGGTGCTTAGGTCCCAGTGCAATAACTTCAGTTTTTAACATTAGAAAATTGCATGTCATCTAGGTTTTAATATCCTGAAGGCACATTTGAAGTTTAGCTAACTGAT
>NC_045737.1:2635608-2636431 GCF_008692095.1 Etheostoma spectabile | reverse complement strand
TCATCCGGCTTGATCGATAGATATAATTGAGTATCATCTGCATGACAAAGAAAGTTTATGGAGTGTTTCCTGATAATATTACCTAAAGGAAGCATATTACGTGAACAGGATTGGACCGAGCACAGATAGAATGCTCTTATTTAACAAATGAGTAATAAAACAAAATGTAAATGCTATTTTTTTTAATTGGCTATAGAAAGATTACATCTAATCTTCTCACAATAAATAAACAATATTCAATCACAAAGGTCTCATGATGCAAAACTAGGGAGATACAGTTCATAACCCATAGGCTACTTGACTGTCCCAATAATCATTGTCCTTCTCCTTTGCGTTTGCTCTAAAGGACATAACGTGTTTGTTTTATATACAAAATACACAGTTTACAAGAGTCAACTTAGTTAGTTAGGTAAGTGTAGATGACCCATTTTTTACATTCTAAATAATCATGTAAATGTAGTATATGCAAATATGTGATAATGTCACTCACACTGTCATGCAAACAAGCATGTTACATCCTCTATCAGTGAAAATGGTTATCAGAACGGATGCTGTGTCTGTCTCACAGTTACAATTATTCGTCATTTCTGAGCTAAATGGTTCCCATGTTGCTGTAAGTTGTTTGTTGAGTCTTACCATCGGAGAGCATCCTGCTGTTGATGATGAGTTCAGCTTTCCCAGAACATGACAGGACACTGAGTCTGTCTACCTGCTGGAAGCCATTCTGCTGTTTAACTGTCAACAGTAGAATGCTCCAGGGTCTGTGTGTTGGCTTGTCAGGTCAAACAAACATTCCTCTCTGTGTGTGTGTGTGTGTGTGTGT
>NC_045737.1:2629930-2635598 GCF_008692095.1 Etheostoma spectabile | reverse complement strand
GTGTGTGTGTGTGTGTGTTTTACAGGGAGTTTGCCAAGGAGCGAGAACGGGTGGAGAAGAGGCAAGAATTCCTGAAGCTCCGCAGACAACAGCAAATAGAGAGAGAGTTAACTGGGTACCTGGAGTGGATTTGCAAAGCGGGTCAGTAACAAACAAACACATTTTAATAAAAGGTTTTGCTGTAATTGATGTTGACACAAATATGGCCAGCTTATGACTTTTCATTCAGGTGTGGTATTTGTGTTTCAGAGGAGGTGATGCTGGCCGAAGAAGATAAGAACGCAGAGGAGAAATCTCTGGATGGAGCGTGGTACAAAAGAAAAAACAACAACTCTGGTGAGGACTGCCATCTTCAGAATCAATTGTGAAATTGATATTGAATTCATAAAACAATTAACTATCCAGCCATGCACACTGCACACGGTTCCTGCCCTATCCTCCTCCTCCCAATCCTCATCCTTATCCATCTCATCTGTCTCATCACCACCATGACTGATGTCATGCTGTGTCTCAGTGTCACCTACACTGTAGTCGCTGGACTTGACTATTAATAATAATAGTAACAATAATAAACGTTAAAGCTTCAGTAGGTAACTTTTGTAAAAATGTATCTTTTACATATTTGTTAAAACTGTCACTATGTCCTGACAGTAGAATAAGAGACAGATAATCTGTGAAAAAATCACGCTCCTGTGTCTCCTCCCTGTGCTCCTACTGCCACTTGCAGAAAAACACCGCTCCCGGTCAGAAACAGCCAATCAGAGCCAGAGGACTGTCTTAGCAGTGTCAATCACTCTCGTGTACGCGCTGCTCATACCCCTCCCCCGCACAGCGCGTAACAGCTCAAGATTGCTATTGCACTGCAGCTGTGCTAATCGCGGAGAACACCTTTTCAGGAAAACTGCCAGTTTCTCGAGTGAACCTGCTCAGAAAACAAAGACGCAAACAGAAAAGACCGAGGATGAAAAGCGCGAGCTAAAAAGAAAGAATTAAACCGAGCCTAAAATAAAACAAGGGTCAACATCGAGCGACTTTTAGAGGTGGAGGAGCTACGCCTCTTGGAAGGATTAACAACGGATTCTGAGCTAGCGTTCCCACATTTCTGCTTGACATGTAAGTATCCCTGCTGGATTGTTTAATTTTTAAAGAAACCGTACACAACTAAGATATCGATGGTTCAGTATCACTGGTGATAGCCAAATCTCATTACTCTGTAGCTTGTTGCTAAATCTTACAGTTAGCTTGTAGCATGGCAGGACTGTTGTAGCAGGTGAAGATTAACTTTACCTGCTACTCCTTCACCTCAGTATAAATATTGTTTCGATGCCTCCATTTAGTAAGCCAAAGGTGTTTTGGTCGACACAAAAATGTAGCTATGGTTAACTACTTTTTATGTGTGCGCTGTCCCTGTCGACGTTTGGCAGGCAGAGCTAACTTTTGATATTTTAAAACAACACATTTCCTTCCCCCACATGATAATTTGTAAATCAATGTCTGACCACATTCTTTATGCTCCTTCAACAGTCAGACACAGACACAGAGGCACGTGAGGAATCGTCTTTCAGTCCAATCAAAATGTTCAGTATTTCCTCGTGCAGGAGTACTTTGCAAAAAAAGCTGATTTATTTTACCCATATGCAAAATAAAACCTAAGACATATTTCTAAGATGTTGTTATTCCTTGGCTTATTGAGCTTCCTCACTGATTCATCATTCCTACTGAAACTTTACTGTTTTAAATTGATCCAAAAGGTAATTCAGTAATGTATTGTGTAACGTGCTACTTTTGTTCACACAAATGAGCGATTACATAAAAAATAATTTTAAACCCTTTTTATGAAAAAATTACAGCACTTTTAATAAAATATTTTAAATAAGCAAATTTTTACATAAACTATACCCTCCTCAGAATAAATCCCCTGTATTGTCCATGGATGTGGAAAGCATCGGTGGCCCTGCTTACTAGCCTGCGCGTTCCGGGTAGGCCCCGCTGTGGGAGCTTGGAGGGGGGGCTGTAGCGCAGCAGAAGCAAGGGGAGGGACCTGTAAGGTGTGCTTGTTCAAATTTTTTGGCTAAGTCCCACGTTTTCCTCAGAATCCCTACTGCAGCTTTAAAGCTTCAGTAGGTAACTTTTGTAAAAATGTATCTTTACATATTGTTTGTTAAACTGTCACTATGTCCTGACAGTAAATAAGAGACAATAATCTGTGAAAAATCACGCTCCTGTGTCTCCTCCCTGTGCCCTACTGCCACTTGCAGAAAAACACCGCTCCCGGTCAGAAACAGCCAATCAGAGCCAGGAGGACTGTCTTAGCAGTGTCAATCACTCTCGTGTACGCGCTGCTCATACCCCTCCCCCGCACAGCGCGTAACAGCTCAAGATTGCTAGTGCACTGCAGCTGTGCTAATCGCGGAGAAACAACTTTTCAGGAAAACTGCCAGTTTCTCGAGTGACACCTGCTCAGAAAACAAAGACGGGCAAACAGAAGAAGACCGAGGATGAAAAGCGAGCTAAAAAGAAAGAATTAAACCGAGCCTAAAATAAAACAAGGGTCAACATCGAAGCGACTTTTTAGAGGTGGAGGGAGCTACGCCTCTTGGAAGGATTCAACACGGATTCTGAGCTAGCGTTAGCCACATTTCTGCTTGACATGTAAGTATCCCTGCTGGATTTGTTTAATTTTTAAAGAACAAGCGTACACAACTAAGATATCGATGGTTACAGTATCACTGGTGATAGCGCAAATCTCATTTAACTCTGTAGCTTGTTGCAATCTTACATTTTAGCTGTAGCATGGCAGGACTGTTAGCAGGTGAAGATTAACTTTACCTGCTAACTCCTTCACCCTCATATAAGTAATATTGTTTCGTGCCTACATTTAGTAAGCCAAAGTTGTTTTGTCGATCACAATAAATGTAGCTATGGTTAAACTACTTTTATTGTGCGCTGTCCCTGTCGACGTTTGGCAAGGCAGAGTTCTACTTTTGATTATTTTAATAAACATACACATTTCCTTCCCCCACAGGAGTATTGTAAATCAAATGTCTGACACACATTCTTTATGCTCCTTCACAGTCAGACACAGACACAGAGCACTGAAGGAATCGCTTTTCAGTCCAAATCAAAATGTCAGTATTTCCTCGTGCAGGATACTTTGAAAAAAAGCTGATTTTTACCCATATGCAAAATAAAACCTAAGACATATTTCAAATGTTGTTATTCCTTGGCTTATTGAGCTTCCTCCCTGATTCATCATTCCTACTGAAACTTTACTGTTTTAAATTGATCCAAAAGGTAATTCAGTAATGTATTGTGTAACGTGCTACTTGTTCACACAAATGAGCGATTACATAAAAATAATTTTAAACCCTTTTATTGAAAATTTACAGCACTTTTAATAAAATATTTTAAATAAGCAAATTTTTTATACATAAACTACCCTCCTCAGAATAAATCCCCTGTATTGTCCATGAGGATGTGGAAAGCATCGGTGGCCCTGCTTACTAGCCTGCCGTTCACGGTAGGCCCCGCTGTGGGGGAGGAGCTGTGGAGGGGGGCTGTAGCGCAGCAGAGAGCAAGGGGGAGGGACCGTAAGTGTGCTTGTTCAAATTTTTGTGGCTAAGTCCACGTTTTCTCAGAACTCCCTACTGCAGCTTTAATGGTAATAAAATAAACTTACTTTGCATACTATACTAACATGCAAAGATCATAACCAAATAAAAGACAAATACAGTAAATTAAATTATAGTTAATGAGTTTAGAAAATTATATTGTTATAATAATAAATGCCTTAACTATTCCCTCTTAAACCCACTTTAACATTATGCCCACATATTATTCATTAGTCAGTTCCCTCTAAAGGTAGAAACAGTGTGACGGTGGCGAGGAAAAACGCTCTTTAGGAAGAAACCTCAGACAGACCCAGGCTCTTGGTAGGCGGTGTCTGACGGCCGGTTGGGGTTGAAATAAAGAATGGAAACAACAGTCACAATAAAAGATAAAGGAACAGTGACTGAAAAAATATTAGTTTGTAGTAGTTCATGACAGGGCAGGGCACTTCTGCATTCACTTTGCAGCCCTCTATCGGCTATAACCACACTATACCAGTTTGTCACATCGGGAAGTGGATCTGTAGTTCCAATGAGACATAATGGGACATTTTCAATTCATAAACACAGGAGAGAAAATCATTTAGCTCAGATTTAACAATTTAGTAGCTAAGACTTTTTTTCACTTCCTGCATTCTCAGGTCTTTTTAGAAAATTAGATGTGTGGGTTATGCTTATGCTACTCCGTTTTGTCCATATTCAGAAGCATCCAGCAAAAGTGCACAAATATGGACAAAATGAAAGCTGAGTGCTCAATTGGCTCCATCTGCTTCTGCTCATTATCTGTTGTTTGCCTGTTTGTTTGTGTGTTTTACTTGTTTGTTTTTTTATTTTACTGTAGAAAACCACTGCTGCTGTAACAAGGGAATATCCCCACTGTGGGATGAATAAAGTATTATCCATCTATCTGTATTACAACAGAAAAACATAGGGCATCATTTTGGATTGGATTTGAATTCATAGAAATGAGGAAACATAGAGCTGAGATAAATTAGGCTGAGGGAACATAGGGCGGAGGGAACATGAGGATGATCCCCTTGTGTAGTGCCAAGCAGCCAAGGGGGGAAAAACCATTTACATCTGCTTTCTAGTTATAATTTCAAGTCAGAAATATATTGAATTTCTGACAGCTACAATATCTCCCACTTGGTGAAAAGGATTAATTGTTAATGAACTGCTAAATATGCAATTCAAGAAAATCAGATACATAAGGGTATATACTCCACTTGAATAGAACAGAGCCATCGTTCATTTTATTAACGTCTGGCCTTTCCTACAATAACAATTCAAAATGTCTGCTGTGACAAAAGCTTTACCTGAGTTCTCCTATGTGAAGCTCAAGATCACTTAGCTCCCATCTTCACTTCAGTGTTAATCTTTTTAACCCCAGGCTCCTTTTCATGCCCTTAACTGGTATTGTATTACTACATATCCACATTATATACTTAAAACATACATCAACCTACAGTATAGCTCACGACAGGCTCTGCTATGTTGAGATTAAATGACAGCTAAGGGGCGTTGTTGCAGCAGTAGACAATTAACTAACAGATGAAGGCCTCAGTAGATAAGCAACAAACTTTCTGGGAGGTAAAATCGCTATTTTTATCCATGGAGTCTGGTGGCTTTGAAGGAAGTTTAAATATACCAAAATAGCATACACCTAAAGGATACAAGGCCCATTTTAAACCAGTTACATGGCAGCGTGTGTGCAGATGAACAACATCCCTCCGTTGCACCAGCTATCAGTTTGTCAGTGTAACGTTTTGTCCTCATACACAGACTGATTTTTGTGCAAAGGAATTTCATGTGGTTTTTATATCACAGCTATAAACCAATCAGATTTGAGCTACCCGTTTTACAACAATAACATTTCCTATTTTATGTATAACAATTGAAAAGAACCAATGTTTGAAATGTTTTATTTATAATCATGTTCAAATTACACATTTTGAAACTACACTGTATGATAGTTACACTGTTAGACCTACCACCAGCTTTTACTGCGTAATCAGAATATAGCTGACGTGTGTGTGTGTGTGTGTGTGTGTGTGTGTGTG
>NC_045737.1:2629269-2629920 GCF_008692095.1 Etheostoma spectabile | reverse complement strand
TGTGTGTGTGTGCATGTGTGCGTGCGGGTGTGCGTGTGTGCGGGTGTGTGTGCATTCTCTTCTTATCAAGGCCATGCTGCTTTTCATCTGCAGCCTCTCCCAGGGTGACAGTCACAGTGATTATGGGTGCCAGGGTGGAAGGGTAATGAGATTATAATGAAGAATAGAGAGTAAGGCTCACTGGAGTTCAGAAGCAGCGTGGGAGTGCAAGGGCCCTTCACACAATTTTAAAGCTCTTCTCTTTTCTGTAGTTATGACATTTTTAATAGATCTCATTAGCAAAACCGAACTATGTTAAGTTATAAAACACCAACAGTGAACTAGGAAAATATTTGGAAGTACTATAGTTTATTATAGTACATAGTATCTTTACAACACAGATACTTTATAACTGCCACACATATGTTAGCTAGAATCGGAGGACTCTATTTGTTGCTCAATGACGATATACTGTATGTAAGGTTGCAACTAGTCTATATCCTTGTCATTCCACTTCCAGGATTTATTTATGAGGAATATGGTTGACTGCTCCTCAGATCTCTCCATGGTAAATTGAGATAGCTAGCTAATCTGAGTTTTTTCTCGCATGACTATTTTACAGGGGCTCCGTGAGGAGTTTAGTGACAATTGTGATTGGTTTAAAGAAATGCC
>NC_045737.1:2607406-2629259 GCF_008692095.1 Etheostoma spectabile | reverse complement strand
AGCACGTTTTTCTCCCATCCTGGAATGCTATGTGGAGTAGCCAGACCCCCCTCCGCTCCGCAGCGTGTGGATGGTCTGGCTAAGCGAGACTAGGTTGCACCTAATGATCACCTATGTTTATAAAAAAACATGTTGCAGTTGTAGCAAATGTCTATCACAGGTTCCCAAAGCCCAAATTGACATTTTTGTTTGTTGCCAATCGTCCAAAATCTAAAGATCATTTCAGCCCTATTAAAACTTCAATTTCTACATATACATTATATGAACTGAACAGAATAGTGAACTAGTCGGCCTATGTGAAACTTGTAAGTGAAACGAAATTTGAACGTGTGCTAAAAGAAATTATGGAAAAGTGTTTTGAATAAAGACTGCCACAAGTCAGAGGGGGGAAGAGTAATTATATATTCCCCACAAGCTGAATAAAAGACCAATTGGGGTGCTCTGGTAGTTCCCCTGGTAGAGCGTGCACGCTATGTACCAAGGCTCAGTCCATACCGCAGCAGCCCAGGGTTTGATTCCGACCTGCGGTCCTTTGCTGCATGTCTAGCCCTCTCTCCCCCCATTCTTCTCTACAACGTACTATCAATCAAAAGCCAAAATGCCCCCCAAAAAATAATAAGATAAACTGAACCAAAGAGCGTTGTTAGAGAAAGAGAGAGTCTTCTTGATTAAACTTCAACAAAAGCGTCCTGAATCTGGGTTAAATCAGAGTAGATGCCTTATGACCTGTGTGATTGATGAACCTGTGGGATTTTTCTATATTGAATTTGCAGTGATGAAAAGGACCAAGAAAAGTAAGAATGACCTCATCAATGCAGAGGAAGGCGAAGACCACTTCACTGACATCTCATCTGCTGGTGAGAACAATACCTGAGACGCAACAGCTGCCATATTATTTACTGCAAGTCCCCATACAGTCCAGCCTTCAAGCTGTGTTGGCACTGTATGTTGAAGGCAACACACAAACTGCTTCCCTGTTCATGGTGCGAGCAGCTTGGTTGATGTCTGATGGTCAGTGGTATAAAATGGACTCTAATAGTGTATGGCATTTTGTTGAATTTCTGTAAAATATCTTAGCACCAAGAAAATAAATAGGCAAATTTTAAAAATATGTTAAGAAAATAGATTTTTCTATTTGAGTTTCTCTCAGTCGTTTTGGTACATTTCTCGAATCATCCTCGACATTTGCAAAACAGTACATAGTGTATTTCTCAAAACAATTTGTATAAATAGTAAAACACCTTGGATTACTTGCAAAAGCCAATCTCTTGCTCATAATCATTAGTTCATCTCTCAAAAGTAAATATCTGTGTCAATGAACATGTCAGTGCCATCAGAATGACAAGTCCTTGAGTCATTGTGGACGGATAAGACAGTCAAATTATCACGTTGTCAATGTAACAGTGTACTCTGGAGGGATGTTCTGATGTTAACTATGGCTAACGTTTAATGACGATTATTGTAAATTGTAGGTTACACATTAGTGAATATAGGAGTTTGACTGCAAGAGACTGGACAAGATTCACATTTACGCTTTTACTTTTTGTACTGTAATTTGTTGACAAACCATGTCAATGCAATACAGAAAGGAAAAGACAGCACTGCATAGCACAAAGAAAAAGAAATGGGAACATAGGACAATCTCCTTAGTGCTGTAGGAATTACAGTGCAGTCTTCCTTCTTCTCTCTGGCTGTTGTTCCTTGTCCTTCCATTGTCAGACAACGTAGCATTGTGTTGTGTTCCAGCTGTGTGTGTGTGTGTGTGTGTGTGTGTGTGTGTGTGTGTGTGTGTGTGTGGCAACTGGCAAGATATATATATATATATATATCTTGCCAGTTGATGGTTCATGGGATACACCTTTGTCAGAGAAAGTCAAGATTCACCTTGGAGCAATTTACCAATTCAGGACAGATTTTGAAAAAAAGTCTAATGGAAATGTATAGAAATATGCTTGACATAATTTGACAACTTGTTTGATCATTTTGCATGTAAAGACTCATGCTATGAACTAATGCCTAAATGTTGTGGGGGGTGAGACTATTCAACAGAGACCCATTATAATAAATGTTGATCAACATGACATAAGCAATTGATAATATAGGAAACAGCACATAATTGTACATAATCATTTGCATGGATGTATCAAAGCATTTGCAACTTGTTCAAAGAAATGCGAAACTGCTTTTTTGATGTGCACAAGTGACACAATGATGTGAAGATTGAACAGGAAATTTTGAGAATTTAAATTCGGATCTGAGAAATGTACCAAAGCAACTGAGAAAAACTGTAATTGCATCGATTGTTACAAACAAAGGTTTTGAGATGTTTACTTTTCACTTGTTCTAAAGAATATTGTTCATGAAACAACATCAGTACTAAAACACTAAATTGCCAAAATGCAGCTTAATGGCTGGAAGAGCAACTGGAGACTGATTTCCTTTTCCTTCTTTTATTAGTTTTTAGAAGCCTGAAGAAGTAAAATGATTCAGTATTCCAAATATAAAACCAAAAGTTAAAGGAATAAACTATATATGGTACACATGTTGTTTGTTTTTGGTCCTGCTGATCAGCTGGGGACTTCTGGGATTGATCTTTATTGCATTACTGCAAGAACTCAATAAAACAATAACACCCCATCAAAATTAAGTTACAATCAATGAGAAATTAAAAATAATTTTACAGTAATCTGATGTTTATTATGAAATAGTTGCATAGATAGTCAGATGAGGAAAACATGGGTAATTGAAAAATTTAATTAAGTACAAGATTGTTATAAACTTATCTACTTACAGTATGGACACATACACAATGTTGTAGTGTGCTAATGAGAGAGAGAGAGAGAGAGAGAGAGAGAGAGAGAGGATCGTCAGGTGATACAGTATGAGTCAGTCTGGATTAAAATAGATCAGGAGATGATGTACCCACTCTTCTGTGGAAGTAATGAAATTCTAATTGTATCCAGGCACCCACTTGACATTTGGACTTAATTTAAGTTACAGAAGGTTTAATATAGTACAGGCTAAAGGGAGGGGTGAGGACCATGGCACTGTAATCTAAAAGAGCCAAATGCTTTACTTTGGTTACATCACAGTTACAGCTTGTCAGAATATGAAAAAGCTTCTGATGAGACTGTATAATTTCATTATGTCACATTTAGTGCAGTTGTCCTTTTTCCTCTATAAAATATAAAGACAGAGTGTATCGCATTATACTCTGAAAACCACGCCCACCAGAGGGGAAAACCATTGGCGCCAAAATATGCAACTAAGGGCTGAAACGATAACAAAGTGCCTGTAGTTATTTAAAATCATAGCATGCCAATGGATTATTTTAGCAACCTATGACATGACCAGCAAAAACAATTAAACTGTTAATAAGCTAAGGCACTGGCAAAGCTTATTGGTTTATCCACATTCCACTATAACACAAGTTGCATACTGTGTACAAAATGCTTTAGCTTAACTTACAGATCTATAGTTTTCCTAAAACTATTAAACTACAGTTGAATATTTGACTTGGTAACAAAATGGTTGGTGCACACATACCATTAGACATAAAGGTTAGTGTCAGGATCCCACAGTCTTCCCATTCTTCCTTCTGACTACTCACGCCCGTATCCACTTTTTTCTTTATAAAAGCTTAGTTTTTCTGGCAACTTTTCAAAAAGTAGTTTTGTGTTCATAACCCTGTTGTTAGTGCACAGCAGCTTTTAGTCATTTCTGTGAATTGGGACTTAAATGCGCTCTGTCTCTGTATGCTGGATTGTACTGGTTAGCCAACTTCAAACTAGTGTTTGACTGTGTTTGAATGTAACTATATTACATTCAAACACGGTCTTGATTTGGTAAGACCACCTAATTTAAAGACTTGGTAACTTTATTGCATTTTGTATGTTTTGCTCCAACTGCCCCCCCAGGGTCGCCGTTCACCCGGGCCAGCTTGAAAAGCAAGAACGAGAATTCATCTTACTTCAAGAGGAAAGAGAAAAGAATTCGCTTCACCATCCGCCGTCTGGTCAAGTCCCAGAGCTTCTACTGGACTGTTTTGTGTTTGGTTGGCCTCAACACGTTGTGTGTAGCCATAGTACACTATGACCAGCCTGAATGGCTCACCTTTGCATTATGTGAGTATCAGCAGTTGTACTGTATACAAAGTGAATAATATTCATGTAAACCAATACATGTATGCCAAGATTGTGCCACTATTTATCTTATCAATATTATCATATTTGACCATTGTACATTAGAATATCTCCGCAAAAAGTGTTCAGTTTCACCCAGTGGCTTCAACCACTGACATGATTTTTACTTCATAGTGAAATTTTTATTTTTTATTTTAAAGAAACATCTCGCACACCCAAAAATGCTCCTGTGCAGGTGCATTGGAAAATAACCTCAACTTGAAACAAAGGAACAAATCTCCCACTCTGCTCTTGTTATATAGTACGAAGCCCCCAAGGTGACATGGAGGAAGAAAAAAAAATTACAAAAACATGTACTGGAACAATCATTTTTGCGAGATCTTGACCCGGTTTTGCCAAAATTTGCAAATAAAACTCGATATCTCGCAAAACAAAGTCAAGATCTTGAGAAACAAAGTCAAGATTTTCAAAAGTGGTTGTTCCAGTACATGTTTTTTTGTTTTTTTAATTTTAAATTATTTATTTTTTTCTTCACGTCAAAGTCAAGATCTTGCAAATAAAACTCAAGATCTCGCAAAACAAATTCAAGATCTTGCAAAAGTGATTGTTCCAGACATGTTTTATTATTTTTTTTTATTTCTTTTTTTTTTTTCTCCATGTCAAAGTCAAGAGCTCACAAATAAAACATAAAGTCAAGATCCCGCAAAAGTGTTTGTCCCCAGTACATGTTTTTTTTGCAATTGTTTTACCTATCCATGTCACCTCGGGGGCTCCGTAATACAACAAAGGAGAGAGCAGGATTTTTTCCTTTGTTCCACAGTGAACTTAAATAAAAACGTTAAATTCATTATAAACAAAACTTAATCTTGCTTAATTAAAAACATAACAGCCTTACTGATCTAGTTTGAACAAAAGCGTATGATATCAATTGTTCAAATAAAAATTGCAGTGTAACTGACATTACTGAGATGAGACTGACATTTGCTGACTTTTTCCAGTGTTTCTGTGTTACGTTAGCATTTTCCTGAAATTGTCACTTGTGACCGCAGTGGCCGCTGTTTAGCAAAGGTTACCTCATTGTGCTTTAAAGTTGGCCACTCAAATACTGTCGCTCCTCAACCAACCTCAACCATATCTGCATTAAATGCATTATTGCAAACCGTAATTGCAACAATACCATTTTAGAATGGCATTATATTATTAATCCTTTATTTAACCAGGAAGTCCCATTGAGAATGGCATTATATGACAGAAGTAGGTGACTATAGTAGTTAATAAGTAAAGTAACATGTAGATACTGATGTTTACATTAAACCTAGTATCACCTTGTTGCTATTAAACCTAGGCAAAGATAAGTTCACAGCACTAACTCGAGTCTACTGTGCATGAGAAAGTTAAGATTTAGACCAACCTCTATGCATTCTAACTAATGGAAACTACCTAGTAATAGTAGTAAGTAACTAAAACCTAATCATTCCTGAATACTAATATTGTATGCACCTGTTTTCTCTGTAAGTGCCACTCTAATTCATGTTCAAACATCTTGATGTTGAGAAATGCAGTAGATAGGTTACAGGAAAAACTGTACCATTGTACATTTCACAAACACACGTGAGCAAACATGCATCTCACATACTCCATCAGGGGAGTATATTGCATTATTTCCAAACAATAGACTCTTTCTGTGTCTTATTTGTTGTGGGCACAGCTGAGCAGGCAGCAGTAGCTGCACTATTGAATTGTAGAAATCATTAGAGAGGGCCTTTTCAAACCCAGGGCATTGATCTGTGTTTTTCTTATTGTCCCTGGACAGACCTGGCCGAGTTTGTATTCTTGGGCCTGTTTCTGGCAGAGATGTCCATGAAAATGTATGGCCTCGGACCCCAGAACTACTTCCACTCCTCATTCAACTGTTTTGACTTTGGGGTAAGTCGTCCTGAGTTCAATCAATCCACATTAATTTTTAGAATGTGAGCCTCTGTAAAGTTATTTAAATACTGTAATTCAGGACTGGTACTCGAGGAAAGTGTGTTTGATTATGGCCAGAATAACAGTATACAACAGTATTTGGAGTGTGTGGAAATGAAAACTGCGTTCACAGGTGATTATTGGCAGTATTTTTGAAGTTATCTGGGCTGCCATCAAACCCGGGGCGTCATTTGGGATCAGTGTCCTGCGGGCTCTGAGACTGCTCAGGATCTTCAAAGTCACCAAGTGAGTCATATCATTTTCTGCCTGTGTGCTAGGAACACTGGTTATTCCATAATATTTATTTATATATTCATTTGTCTGTGTGTAGGTACTGGAACTCCTTGAGGAACCTGGTCGTATCCCTTCTCAACTCCATGAAGTCTATTATCAGCTTGTTGTTCCTCCTCTTCCTCTTCATCGTGGTCTTTGCTCTGTTGGGCATGCAGCTGTTTGGTGGCCAGTGAGTAATTTGACTGCTGCTGCTTGTTGGGTTAATTTTAATTAAGCATTCAAACCTGATTGACTAAATTTGCATAAACACTTTCCAGTTATTGCTCAGTCAAATCTGAACACACAGTCATCATATTATGATCTTGGCATTAATGCAACTTACTCTAGTAAACCCAGAAATCAGCTTAGAAATTATACAAGACTCCTCTTCCACTAAAGATCTGTCTTCCCCAAGTGCAATGCTGTTGGATGTGCATTCAGAAATGGAAGTCAGCCAATGTCCACTCTATAGGGGACTTGCATTTTTTGTTAAGCAAATTTTCAGCCTTCAAAAGATTGTTGTATGGAATACATTGAATTTGTACATTATTCTTATTATTATACATAAAAAAAGAAACCTCTTAAAATGTACAGTAAGATCTTTTAATATTTTCTTGGTTATCCAATTATCCATGGTTACAGTGCAAACAGGAACTGTCAGAAGCTCAAGAAATTTGAAAAAAAATTGAAAAAAATATGCATAGTATGCGGTTTCGGAGGCAGATGCATGCCTGGCTATCTGTGCTCACTGTCTTCATGGCAACAACACACTACTATTTTACCCAAATCATATTCATTTGATAAACGTGGACATTTTTTTACATTTATTTTTTATTGTTTTTACATTACTAAGGCTCAGAATGTCCCAACAACATATTTATGGCATCCCAGGAACACAGACACGCTCTTCCATCCAATCATATACAGATATTTATTGTGTGTTGAAAACCTGTGGATCTATAGGCAAATAAATTAAAATTACATTGAACGTTTAAAACATTATAACTCAGTTGTACCACTGACAGGCCTATTAGTGACATTTTTTACTGTAAGTAGACTTAAACTTACTTTGAAAAGTATCAATAAAGGATGTTTAAATTGCAAACCATTAAAAGGGTTATCAACATCTCTTTGCATACTGTAAATTAACATGAAGTGTAAAAATATAGTATAACAGTGATTGCTTGAACCTTTTAAACCAATGATAATTAAAGGGGCCTATAATCTATTATAACTGAATTAGATGAAAATAAAAACAAACTTCACAGGCTCCTGAAACAAATACAGTCTTGTCTTTCTGCTCTTTTAATGAGATCCAGACTAAAGAAAAACCATGGATTTTTAAGAAGGCACAAGACACATTCTGCTATCATTCCACCCTCCTCTATCTGCATTCCTAACATCGGGGGGAGATGTAATTAGGTCCCAGTAGACGGACAGAGATTCAAAATGTCAGCATTAGCACAGCTCATCCATTTGAGAGGAATAAACACTCAGAGATCAGCCATAAGGTCACAGAGACAGACAGCTTAAATGTAATAGCCATATATTTGCTGGAATAATGTGCAGCAGCCTAATGGACAGGACAATAAGCTGCTCCATCCTCAGGCAGGAGGGACTTTGACTGTGTTGTGGTTCTTAAGCTTAATTACATTCAAAGACTGCTTGTTTTCTCCCTGTAGATTTAATTTTGAAGATGAAACGCCAACAACCAACTTTGACACATTCCCAGCAGCGATTCTCACTGTCTTCCAGGTAAAGGTCAACTCCATTATGCTTCCCCTCCCCCCCTACCTTACTTGTAGCACTGAACAGGACTCAGTAACCTGAGCTTGTGTCTCTCCTGCAGATCCTAACTGGGGAGGACTGGAACGCAGTCATGTACCATGGGATCGAATCACAGGGGGGTGTTCACAGGGGGATGTTCTCCTCCATTTATTTCATTGTTCTCACTCTCTTTGGAAACTGTATCCTTCCTGATTGATCCAAATCGCTTCATCCTTTGTGGCTGTCAGGCAGCTATATCGCACTTTGAAAGAATGTTTTATTGATTTGATGAAAAGCTGCAATTGTAGTTATTGATTATGTTTTTATCAATCCTTTGATCTTTTCCTGAGACCACGCATAACCAGACACACTCCTCAATGTGTTCTTGGCCATTGCTGTCGATAACCTCGCAAATGCCCAGGAGCTCACTAAGGTACAGATTTTCTTTATAGCTTGAGACATGCTGGCTTTATAGCAGTTTACAGTAAGACATACTGTATAGGCAGTAGCACCATCTTACCCACAGCATCCCCCAATAAAAGTCTTTTACCTAAATCAAATCCCACATGCACATGGCCTTTTATCCCCCCCCCCCCCCTTTTTTTTATTTCAAGACAGTATGATATAAGGGCACCTTGTTTTACTGGTTTCGTAATACGATCCACTGTGGAAGATGGTACTGTTGTAGTATGACTGATATATTACCAGATCAGTTATTCATCATAATGAACTGGCAAGATCATTTGCATCTCTGTAATATCTCACTGCAAAAGGAGAGCCTGCTATCCACTATTTGGGCCTCTTTTTTAAGAAATTTATGTTTACATGTCTTGTCTATTTGCAAATGCCAGTGAGTAAGTGAAGAAATTGAGTTTGATCCCTAAAAGTGCTCCTAAGATAATGAAAAATTCTCAAGTAGTAGTCTTAGCCAGCAAAAACCAATGAAGCCCACTAAGGCTGTATTCAACCAAAGAAAATCTTTTTTGACTGAAATTGTATCTACTCTTCTCAGGCTCTTACTGAGTGAGCTAGACCCCCATACTACTGTATTTATACCTGGTAAACCTTTACAATAAATATTAGCGCCTGTTTTAAATAAAGTTGTTGTTCTCTCTGTCGTTTAGTTAAATGTGAGAATTTGCAGGAAGACATTTGGGAATCGGATTGGCTGGGGGACCACCAACAATACTGTAACTGCACTGTACTCCACAGATAAACTCATCATATGTGTGTATGTAATTACTGTATGTGTGTGTGTGTGTGTGTGTGTGTGTGTGTGTGTGTGTGTGTGTGTGTGTGTGTATTTTTGTACATACTTTCCAGGATGAAGAGGAGCAAGAGGTGGCCATCAATAAGAAGCTTGCACTCCAGAAGGCCATGGAGGTAAAGGAGGTCAGCCCCATGTCAGCCACTAACATGTCCATCACAGCGTAAGTCAACCTCCTCTAATCTTTGCTCTGGCTTAAGACATGGGACATGGGAATTTGGGGTACTTTTGTTGTTTGTTTTTGTTGTACTGCCCTTGTGAAAGACCAGTTTGCAGTTTTGTCAATACATGCAGGATGCACATACACAGAATTTTAAAATGTAATTTTCTCCATCCTGCGCTATTATTCAGTGTCCAAAATTAGTTTTTTTTGTTTGAGGGGCAATCCATGGCTATATAACTAAAAACATTTACATTCTGCTTATAGCCTGAATATGTAGAATCCTTCCATTCCTGTTTATTTGTGTAAAGCCCTCGCTGTTTCTCTGTCTGTATTTAAACAAACATACACAACCTAGTCAGAATTTTCTTTTGTTGATACTTGCAAGCATGCTCTCTGTTTGATTCAGCTCTTGCTATGCCAGAGGATATTTGGTATTTGCTATCCCAAAGCATAATGTTGATTAACCTCCTCAGAGTCTATGTCCGAATTAAAGTCAATGTTAATCTCCTCACCTACACACATTATTTTCTTCACAAGACAGATCCCTGTTTTCTGTTTCCTAAATAACTTCTGCTGTATCTGACTACATAGATCATAACATCCACTGACAAAATACTACTCACAAAGAGAGTGATATGTATATTCTACAGCCAGTAGGTCCTTGATATCTCTTTTTTATGTAAGCAGAATGGGCACTTTAAACCACACATATACTGTACAGCATGTATGAAATTGGGATGGACAGATATTTAACAAAAAGCTTTACAGAACAACCAAATACAACTGTTTTGCAATTCAGTGAAACCATTCACAAGGCGTGTTATGGACTTACTGGAGATTCCCCAGGCAGTGATGATAGTGTATACTAGAGGTGGGACAAAATATCGACACGACAATATGTTGTTATTCTTCTTCATGCAATACGAAAATCGATACCTGGTTCCCTGCACCAAGTGTCGCTCCTTGAAGTGGCGCTCAACACGTGAATGAGGGAAACCTGAACCTAAGTTACCTAGCTGAAGAAGAAGAGGTTTTAAACGGGATAGCGGACAGCAATTTGAGGAAAATAACAGATTCCCCAGCCACATTTAAGTCCAAAGTCTGGACCCATAGTTGCTCTATGGTTCTGTAATTTTAATTTACAGACTGAAAAAATAGTGATGCAGAATTGGGCTGTTTTCTAACAGTTTGCACTTGCAGTGACTAAAAAGAGAATACATAGATAGATAGATAGATAGATAGATAGATAGATAGATAGATAGATACTTTATTCATCCCGAAGGAAATTTGAGAAACATGCACTTAACCTTTTCATGGGCATTTTTGTATTTAGATTTAGACTGATATCGTGTTGTATAATTATTGGATTGCCTAACGATATATTGATTATCGCAGATTTGCTGTATTGTGATATTATCGGTATTGTGTATTGTGTATCATATCGTGAGTTACCCTGTGATTCCCTTCCCTAGTGTATACTGAAATATGATTGTTATTATATACATTGCCTTATTCTTGTTTAAAATATGCTATATACAGAACAGTCTACATTGCATTGTTGTTAATTCTTCTTTACCATTCCTCTAAATATACTTTGTATGCTGTTTTTATCCCAAAACAAACTGTTTTACTATGCATGTTAAGGCTCATTTGTATACTTAGAGTTTGTGTAACATAGATCATAAGCGTTCTGCTCTGGAGTTGTAAATAATGTCATTGGTGGTGTTGATCCTCAGCGAGTAGCGTCAAAAAGACCATGTGGCAAAGCAGCATGGCAAAAATAATATACACCTTTAATCTTGAGGTGCAGGATTATACATACAATGGACATCTAGAGTTTCAGTACATTGTAATTTATTAGCATCGCAGGATGCTTTACAACATATCCTTGGACTCACAATGACTTAAAATGTTATTAGTTTGTGACTTTGTTTACTTAGACTGTAAAGGAGGGACATTTGGACAAAAAGACAATTAATATAAATGACAGTGGTATTGGAACGTCTGGTCTTTAAAGTAGCACTAATCAATACTTTTAAATAAATAATAGATTAAATGACTGTGTGTAATGTAATGTAGTGACAAATTCACAGGGAATTACCGACTTGACTCTGCAGTCACCCTCAGTTCTATGGAGCTTTTAAGCATCTTTTTGCTTATTTTAGTTTTAAAGTCAACAAACTCCACTCCCATCAACCTTTCTGCCTGCAGCAGCACGCAGCTGTTTTTTCTAGTGATGAAGCTCTGACAAACACATTGTCCAGCACCAAACGGCTGACAGAGCTGTGGAGCCTTTAATAGCTAAAGAACCAGATATTTTCCTCAGTAGTTGATGGAGACCAAAACAAAGCTAAAAGGAGAGGGAATATTGGATTTATATATAAATTCCATTCCAGTTGAATGCTAATGTTGTTCCTTGTTGTTGGCTGAATGTGTAACTAGGCAACAGTTAACACATTTACTGTAACAACTTTATAAGGTGGCCTTCAAGTGGTCTACAAAAAATATGAATGTAGCTTTAAGTCCTGCAAGTTTTTAATGGTTTTGATTTTGTTTACCTAATCTAAACCAAATGCAAGCGCTACTAGACAACTATTCTGTGGAAAAGTTGTGCCCCAATTCAAACCACAACTGAGACCATTTGCACTTTAAGTGGGGCCAGTTACATGTAAATGAAAAACGGTCATTCATACAGAAACCAAGGGCCATTTTCCCATCAGTAAATCTCTAATGGGGTTACGCTGATTACATTGTTTTTAATCAAAACATGCAAAGCTCACCTGATCCCTCATGAGTAAACTTGACCATTTTGTACATGATTCAACATGATAGCCAATCGCAGCACAATATACTTTGTGTCACCACACAAACATTACTAGCTGCTGCAGTTGAGCTGCAGCATTACTTGGTTTTTGTCACAGACCTCAATATTAAGCCAAATATTTTAAAGCTTCACCCTTGACATTGTTCTTGTATCCAGAGCAGCTTTGCTTCTACAAATATCCATAAAATTCAATTATCTTTTGGCATTTTGTGTTTCAGTGTAACTCTTTTATATCTGGAATTTAATGGTATTTATCTTGCTCATTTTAGCATACAAGTAAATACTGAATAACTATGGCAGTCACAATGTCCCTGATGGTCCATTTATGTGATATTTCCTTTCTGGTTCAGTCTCAGCTTTGTGTTCTCTGAGCTTTGACTTCCCATTGCGTTAAATTGTGATGGGAGACTAAATGACACAAAGAAGACAGAAATGTTGAATGGTGTCTGGCTATTTTTTCTGACTTCATCCTATATTATGTTCCCCTTCCCCGTTTTTGTTTTGTGCATGTGCAGTTTTCTAACACGCAGTCGAGGTAACGCACACTCTAGCAGCTCATCCATCTGCAGCGTTAACTCACTGTGAGTTATTATCTCTCTGTTACAATTTTTAAATCCTCCCATTACCCTTCTCTCATCCTTGTTTTTCTGCTGTCTAACCCTGTCTTCTTCTGGTGTCATTATGTCATTCTTCTGTGTGAATTGTCCAAAACAACATGACAGCTCCTCTGTGATCACACCTTCTGGTAGAGCTGCGTGAGTGTTTCAATATTTCCATTACTGTGTTTTGTTTTTATTGCTTCGCTGTGATCAACAAGTGTCACAAGTTTCTGTGTCAGTGATCATGATATCTGACTGTTTGTGATTGACACCCTTTTGTCTGAGAATGATTGTTTAGAAAAACTGCATCTCTGCTTCTGTAGATTTGAAAATAGCACATATCATTGTTCATAATGTTTGTGTTCATTATGTATATTATCAAGTGTGATTCATTTTTCCAAGCTGGTTGTAAATATCTATTGTACTGTATGTTATATTGCTGCTGTGTCAGCTTTAGGCTTGTGTTATACAGATGAAGAACATGACTGCTCAGTAGAAACACAGACAGATGCTGAGTGACTTAGTAGTTGGACACAGCAGTTCTTAGTTCGTCATGCAGCAAGAACACAAAAAGAAGCCTTAGTAACTTAATAACCATGAAAAATTGGAAAATAGGTAGAAAGCTTTTGAGGATATTGATTAAACTAGCAGGTAATGAATTGAATTGGATGTGAATTGAATTCAGAATTATTCCTTTTAACAATACAACGTATTGTCATGAACAGGTTTGTATACTATTGTATGAAAACTTATGCACAACAATTTGTATGATATCCTACAAAATTAGGACGACCGCTGGATGGTCACGTGACAGTTAAGTTTAGCTGACAAAATGTGACTGTGAGCCTGTTACAGGGCACTGTGAGGGTACAGTCATTTTAGCGGCCATTGCAGTTATGTGTTCCTTAATGTCAGTAGTACTCTTGGGGAAACCTGTTTCCTTGGTGAAACTTGTGTTTTTCACTTAACTTCTTCCGGGACATGAACTCTGCTGGAATGCCCTGAGTTTTAGGTCTTAATTAGCTGCATTCAAGGTGGTGAATACAGTAATAAATAAGGAAAACATACGAATTGTAGTGCATTATTTTTTGTAGCTTAATATACAAATAGTTCATGTGAACACCCTGAACAATAATCACAGTACCAGATACTTTACACTTACTACCACACTACATCCAAAATTGGTGTAGCACCTTTTTTAAGTGACGTTAGGACAAACCACTAAGAGTTTTCTTATTGCTGCTGCTACAATTTCTGTAATTCACCAAATTTGTTACCAACAAGCAAGAGGGCGGTTTACCTCCATCCTATTCTCAGATCAGATCACACTCACTTGTTAATTAAAAGGCATTATAGCACATTTTTGTTATTTAATTTGTAGATATTTTGTTTTGAATAATAAAATCTACATCGTAGTTTAAAAAAACTGATGAACAAATTGGATAGATACAGTACTGGTATACAGTACATACTGTATACCAGTGTCCCCTGTAAATATCTTAATGGTCACACACTTTTTCTTTAGTTCTTTAGTTACACATTACATGTAACAAAGACATTTTGAAAGAAACACTATGAAAATCAACTTAAGGTTACTTAAATAAAATAACTGAGAAGCATTAGTTTAATGTCCCACTATATCCATTGAAACAAATGCTATGGAAGAGAATTATTAGGCAAGCCAAACATTCCATAGATCTTTTACACTGTAGCAGCACAGGTGTGTATTCAGTGTGTGTCTCTTGTCCCCATTATTCCTCCTGCTTCTTCTCAGCAAACAATTTCTTTTGGGCTTTTGTATAATTTTGCATTTGTACTGTACATGATTCTCCCCTTGTCAGTTTTCTGAAGCTTATTTGCCCCCCCCCCCCACCCTCTGTGCTTTTGTCTGTAACCTGTTTCTGCCCCTTTGAAGTTCCTTCTCTCCCTGTGTTTGCTTCTCTGTTTGTTACTCCCTTTTTGTGTTTGTAGGAGTTATGTCTGCACCCCAGTCCACTATCTGAGGTAAACCCAACTGCCTGCTAGCAAGGTGGTCAATGATGATTACATGTTTAACCCTTGTGTTGTCCTTTGGGTCCCAGAGACCCTGTATTCAATCGTATTTTTCTGCTACAGTGGCCTCGTCCTCCAGGGTCCCGAGACCCATCCTGCACTCAAACACGTTTCCCACTAGCCTCATCTGGTCCTCCGGAGTCCCAGAGACCGTCCAGTATTCAATCGTATTTTTCATTTACTGTGGCCTCGGCCTCCAGGGTTCCAAGACCCATCCTGCACTCAAATGCGTTATATAAACTAAACAAGTCCCTGTGACACAAAGGACAACACAAGTTTTAAAATACTTCATCATGATCTCATAATTTACAGAGACCACACGTAAAATCGAGCTGCCCTGCATTCCTGCCATGCACACCATATTACAGGCTTTTCTGTTCATTCAATGAGTCCAGTCCCATGTTGTCCATCCATAGTGCAGTGTGCTTGCTCTTGACGTTTTACATATGTAGAATGGTGGGTACAAAGAATGCTACTGTAGAGAAAGTGATATAAAGAGATGGCATTGTAAGATATAATTTCACAACTGTGAGGAGATAGGACTGTTTTTAGTTTACACGGTATGAAAAGTGCATGCAATCAGCCATCTCAAAGTACTGTATTACACACAGACATTGACAGAACAAAGTAGCATGTCAAAGCATGGTAATGTGGCCAGGCTTGGCTTTTGTTCAGACCTATCCATGAAAGTTTTCTCTCCATAGTAGCCTGCGCTAAATGGACCCAGTGGTTTGCTCTGTTGAAAGCTCCATTGCACCTTGGTCATACTGTAAATCATTCAGCATGTAGGGACTATGTGTGTCATCCTGAGATGTAAAATGAAATATACAACTGTTATTATGTGTCATGAAGTATAAAGTATATACATAGTAAATCTGTTATGCTTTAAATGAAACCATATCTTTAAGTGTATTCAATGGAAATACTTATACCCTTTGTAAAAAAAATGACAATCTGTTTTTGTGACAATGACGTTGAAGTAGAGGGATTTAGAGAATAATTTCCAACTTATTTTATATGTTAATATTAATGTCATTGGTTTTGATTTGTCTGGTTCTTCTGCCCCTCCCCCAGTAAGGAGCAGCAGAAGTCAATGAAGACAATGTCGGTGTGGGAGCAGAGGGCCAACCAGCTGAGGAGGCAGAACCAGGCGAGCTGTGAGGCCCTCTACAGTGAGCTGGATCTTGAGGAGCGTCTTCGCCTGTCCTCGGCCCTGAACATCCGGCCTGACATGAAGACCCACCTCGACCGGCCGCTAGTTGTTGAGCCTCGCGACGGGCCTTTGCTGGCCGGCCACCAACACCACCATCACAAGCCTTCCATGCCGGAGGAGGCAGAAACTACCACTGACCCTCCTCCTCCTGTGCCTCACCAGGCCCGTCGCCACCACCGCCACAGAGACAGGGACCGGGCCAGAACAAAAGAGGGGACAAATGAAAACAGTGGCACTAGTAAGGACGGGGGCCACCATGTCCATCACAGCCGCTCCAAAGACCACGACAGCAGCCGGGGCAAAGAAGGAAAGAGCGAGAGGTCCCGAAGCCAAGAAGGAGGCAGGAGACATCACCATCAGAGCTCAGTGGATGACAGCGGAGGTGGAGGAGCCATGAGCGAGAGAGAGCATCGACATCATCATTCACACCGGCAGTCCCGAGGGGGCAATGGGACAGTGAACAGTGGCGGGAGGGGAGAGCGACGATCCCGCCATAAAAATGGACGTTCGTCTAACAGGGATGGGGATAGGAATTCCAGAGGAGACAGTGGTGCCAATGGAGAACGGAGGAGACATCGGCCTCATGGATCAAGGGGCCAATCCACAGTTGAAGTAGAGGTGTCCAACGAGAGAGAGACGGGTCACAGGTAAAAATCAAAATTACTGCATGGTCAATACATTTTTTGACCATGCCTTCTGGAATGAAAAAAATAATAATTGCACTGAAAGAGATCATCAAAGGTTTTCAGTGACTCTGCAGTATTAAATGGTGTTTCTACTGGTTGGTAAATATTTAGCCATATGCGTCAGTCAAATAAATGTCACTGACATTGGGGGCAGGTAACAAATCAGTGGGCCATCAGTAGGATATATTAATTAAGAAAATACAGTATATTCATTTCTAAGATGCTATCTCTGTTTTTGGGACAGATTTGGCGACTCAGAGGGTGAGGTCCTCGCCATCTCCAAGCAGGGCTCTGAAGGGGTCAACTGTCCTCCTGACCGACCAGAGGACTCAGACAACCAGAGGAACATTACAAGAACTGGTCAAACCTCCATCCACATTCCTCCTGTGACTATCACTTCCCCACCTGGAGACACCACCCTCATGCAAAGTCAGTACCAACAGAGGAATGCAGGATGCACACATTATTTAACTTCCATGGCGGCCAATACATTGAAGGTCTTTTCCTATAGCCACACACAACTTAACCAAGTACAGTATGCTGGGTACAGGGAATATATCATTTAATGTGAAGAAAGCAGGGTAAAGAACTTTTCAAACAGATGACTATCTGCAGCATGTGTGGTTTGCACATGCAATTCATTTTTGTATACATGGCCCAAGGGTGGTGAAATCTGACATTATCAGTACCATGATCCCCCCAGGAGGATGCTGATGTGGGAAATAAAATGTCAGACAGAATAACTAAAACCAAGCCTAAATACACCTTTAAGCAGATGTACAGGGATACATGGGTAGAAGCACCCAACACCACCTGGAACCAAAGTAACACCATCTTGGGCCGAGCACCATACTGAGGCCAGTATTACTTAAATAGCGTACTAAACAGGTTCTTTAATAAGCTTTTGTTTTTTAAGGCCTGGAAGGTTCACCCCCTATAGTGCTCTATACATCATTTCGTAATTCATTTATGAGTGTTGAATCGGCTCATACAATAGGAACCGTTCTCTGCGAATGCAAAGGCAGAAATAAATACAATCAAATAAGTAAGGGAACCGAGCTAGTTATTATTGCAAATTAGAACCCAAACAGGTTGATGCAGGACTTGAATCAGCCTGAAGGGGTTTTAATTAGCATATGATATTATATTGGTACTGTGATACAAGACTGGATATCTTCTTAGATTTTGGAAATCAAGTGGCGTAAGGCATACGTTTTAATTTTGCTGGTTTTACAGGCTGCATTACAGTAAAGTGGTGTTATTTTGTTAGTTAGACTGTTCTAGCTGTTTTATTTTTTGCCTTATGTTCACATCATTTATAATTGTTTATCAAACAGTTTAATTGTGTAAATATGTTTGTGAAAGCACCAATAGTGCAACCCTACAATATCTTTGTGAAATCAATATCAAGGCATTTGGTCAAATATATTTATTATTATATTACATGGCGGATTATACAACCATTTGTACAAAGGTTACCTGCTGATGATGTCTGCATCCGGGTCGGGACGATTAACTTCACAACTAATGAGAAGGACTCTCTGTTGGAAGCCAGGTCACTAGGGGTGATCCGAGTATCCGGCTGAAACGAGTATCCGGTACTGATAAAGCACTTTTGCCGAGTACAAGTATTATCCGAGTAATATGAGTCAATATCCGTGCTCGGATTGAATAAAACTCCTCAATGGCCGCGCAGCGTTCTGTGAAGTCACAGCGCCCCCCCCCCCCCCCACCTACAAACCCGCTCGGATCAATCACACACACACAGAACATGGAGAAATGCGCTCCCTCGGCCGCTCTCTCTCTCTCTCTCGCTCTCTCTCTTTCTCTCTCTCTCGCGCGCGCGCTCCCGCTCCGTCAGGCAGGGAGTCATTTCGGTCTGCGGATCTGTTCCGTTAACGTTTAGGGTTTCTTCAGCTTCAGGTTTGTTTTTAACTTTGGTTTGTAGTACTTACATACTTAGTAACCAGTAGATTGGGCTGTGGGGTTTCAGACGTGTTGCTCGGTTTAAATGTGTCTTGCCATCGGAGATTTTTTTTTTTTTTACTGTCAGCTGCCCCCCGCCCCCTCTCTCTCTGTGTCTCTCTCTTACTCACACACACACACACACACACACACACACACACACACACACACACACACACACACATATACCTGGTGTGGAAATAAAAAAAAATAAAAAAGAACCAAAAAAATAATAATCACACTGATCATAAAAAAATAAAAAGTTAAAAAAAGAAAGTTATATTGAGTATGAAAACTCTTGTTCATTACATTTTACTTCATAATTGCAACCGCATGTGTTGTATTCATTGTTGCAAAACGTTCTGTAGTTTGTTTGTTACCATGACAACACCACTGATCTGAAGCTCAATGCTGATGCTGTCATGTAAATCGTTTTCAAATCAGCAATAAATATAACAATTTTTGATCAACTCATCAATTGCATGCTTAAATAACATACCGGTTAAAGCCCCGCACATTTCAAGACAACCCAACCCACTTTCGGGTTAAATATGACCACTTCCGGTTTAGGCCCCGCCCAGTCCGAGTACGGATCCGGATCCGGATAATTCATGTGGTAAACAGATACAGATACAGATACAGATAATGCTGTACTCGCTCATCCCTACAGGTCACCCTGGTTGGTGGGCTAACCATGGAGCTAACTAATACCCAGTTTGTACTGTTGCCAATAGTGCTGGCAGCAATCCCTGTTTCCTCCCCTCTCTCTCTTCTTCTGGGATCCATTAATCAGCGGCATCTTCTCCGTATAATCATAAATATTATTTAAAAGCAATTTTTTCATTTAAAAATGGCCCACCAGAGTCTGTGATCAGAACTCCATCCAAAGCAACGGTCAGTTAAACCAGCAGATCACAGAATGCAGTATCAACGAATCCATGTAATACATACTAGTAAAAAAGTAATAATAATAAAAGAAAATAATAAAATACGAAGGTAGAATAAAGAAAAGGTTGATCACTAACAGGAAAGAAGAAAGTCAGTCTGAGATGGCAGAAAATTTCAATTTCTCAGCTTCTGAAAGTGTGTCTTTTTAAAATTAGTAGATCTTCTTTTTAAATATTGTTTGGGGCATTTTATTCCTTTACTATAACAGTCAGTAGAAAGATGACAGGAAATAATGAAAAGATGGGGAGTGACATGCACGAAAGGATTCAGACCCCTCTGTACATTAACTGGGAATGTCGCTTTCCATGGTTAGAGTATTTAGGCCACCGTGCTGTCCCACAGAAAAAAAGTCTCAAATCCATGAATGATAGGCAGGAAGAACAGGAAAAATCATCATCAAACATACAGCCAAAATGTCTCTTATATGACTGTTCATACAGGTACATGATTACAGTGTGATGGTTGGTAACGACAGCCAGACCTTGGTAAAATGGTAACAGTTAAGATTCTTTGATTGTATCAGACTCTGCCTTGCAGAGGTTGGAGAAGAGATCTAATTTATTCTCTAATGGTGTTTTGAGGGTAATTAATTAGATGAACGATTGTTGGATTTGTGATACAATGCCACTGTGCCATGTCAATAATTTAATAAGGTCCCATTGTAAAATGTATGCTGTATTTGGTGAAGAATGATGCCGCTTAGGAGTCAGATGTGACTGTTATGACAGTTGCTTGCATTGCTGTAAACAAACTATCTATCTCCCCAGTTAACAGTATTGACTGTGAGACAATGCCCATGAATGAGAAGGCCATGGCGGATCGAGGTCAAAGTGGACCCAAACCCATTCTGCCTTACAGTTCTATGTTCATCTTCGGACAGACTAATCCGTGAGTCACCTCAACCTTTTTCAACTTCTTCACTTCCCTGTAGGATCTCCCACACGCTATGAAAGTTTAACCATGGAGAGATTGGGTGATATTACTTTTTTATTTACTATCTGTAAGCTATCATATCATTATTATGATTGTCGGGAATCACCCAGTCCTACACCGCAATTCTAAGTGCTAAGGTTGAGCCTTTGTGTGCGTGTTGATCTGTCCCTTCTCTGCTTTCCCGCCTAGTAAAAGCAGTAAAGTGTACCTTCTCAAGAGGCCAGTGCCACTACCAACACACTCATAGTAGACGCTGGTGGGCGGTAAACACTAGTAATTTTAGGTTAAGCCTCTTCACTAACTTGTGTGCTGATGAGATAACTTTATTCGAGGTTTGGCTGCAGTACACAGTAAAAAAATCAAACAGTATCTAGTTATATTTACATAGGTTTTTTTGTATTATAGTTGCAGGCTCTAGTAAGCCTGTCTGTGTAGGCTCTTTAATAAAGTTGCTGTATTTCTATCATTGTATATATATTGTTTATTCTACTTTCAATTTTCTTTTCTAGTTATTACTTCCCAGAAGACTGCACCTTTGACACACAGTTAAGGTGCCGGAAGGCCAAAAATGTCAAATATGGAGAAAGGAAGGCTGTGCACACTTCAAACGTCAAATGCAGGCTTCCGTTCCTTTATCATGGCAATTTTTTTACAAAATGGGAAATGCACTTCACGTCCAAATATAGGTCCAAATATATAAAGAGCCACAGATACTATATCACAAACACTGGAAATAAATCAATACAGAAAGCAGTCATGGTATACCCAAGGCTCTTTCCATCCTGTGAGTTTCTTTACATACAGTATGCCTTTGAGGGATGTAGGTACTGCTCTTTATGATGATCTACATTTGTGCAATATTTTGCTAGTTTTACTACTAGTATGTTTTATCTGAAGCCCGTGTAAACTGCATTTCCCATGTGACAAACCAGAGGTCTGCTCTATTTCTTGTCATAATTAGCTTTAAGATTTGTCTTTGTTAAAACAATTACCCTGATAAAGGTCTAGTGGCTGAGAGATTGGCTTTATTTGATCCTTGCTTTAGGCCCTTTT
>NC_045737.1:2603501-2607396 GCF_008692095.1 Etheostoma spectabile | reverse complement strand
TTTAGCAAATGAAAAGTGAGGAGATAGTAGCTGCTGCAGTCTAATCTCTGTGTCCCCTGCTTGCTGTTTCTTTAACTCTCTCTTTGTCTGTTCATCCCTTCTTCTCTCTGCTCAGGGTGAGGCGGTTATGTCATTACATTGTGACTCTGCGTTATTTTGAGATGTCCATCCTGGTTGTCATCGCTATGAGCAGTATTGCTTTGGCAGCAGAGGACCCTGTCTGGACGAACGCCCCTCGCAACAATGTGAGACACACAGTGTATATGAACTTTACACATAAACAATGCACATTCACACTTATTTTCTTGTCAGTATGGAGTTTTGCCTGTTACATACATTATTTAAAGGTAATTTTAGTATTTTTCAACCTGGACCCAATTTCCCCATGCACTGATGTCTAAGTGACAAATCTAAATTTAGACATCTTTGAAATTGGTCCAGTAATTGGTAACAACATTATGGAAATAATCCCTGCAGAGATAGACCTTTCTGTTAAAGAGTAAAATAATTTTTGTTTAACCAGAAAGAGCTCTCCAATTGCCCATTTATGTTAAATTACAGCTCTTGCTGTGCTGGCTGTAGCGATTTTGCTTAAACTAGACAAATTTCAAAGATTGTTGTTCCCATCAGTCACTTAGACACAAAAACATCGGAAAATATGTTGGGAAAAAAAACAAAGTTACCCTTAAATTCATTAACCTGTTAAGTAATAAGAACATATATACTATCTTCCATTTGGTAAATAATTGATTCTGGTGTTCAATGCTAACAACTTTATATGCAGTGCCTTAAGCAGGCCACACAAACCTACAGACTGATATGATTACATGATTATTATATACCATGACCTCAACCAGAGGAGAATACATTTCTCCATTTGTTGTCTGTTTCAGCACTGATCGCCTCTCTATTTTGCAGGTGCTCAAATATCTGGATTATGCCTTCACTGGTGTTTTCACTTTTGAAATGGTGATCAAGGTAAGCATGCAGATGAATACACATTTAAACACTGATAACCTTGTGACTTCATTGTCTTTCTATGCACTTCTTAATCCTCAATTAAAGGTGCAATATGTAATGGTAGTGTTTAAAATGGTTACTGCAGTCCCAATTTAAAAATACTGGAGAGCGCCGTCTCCCTCAACCCCTCATCCTCAGACTCGAAGCTCACGGTTGTTGCCAGGTTGAAAACACTGAACTCAATGTCCCACAATGTCAATGTTAGTCAGATGCTAGTCTTGCAATGCAAGACGTTACTTTGCAGCGCTGTAGCTAGATGCTGGCTATGTTGACAGTCAGAAAAGCCTGTGCTCTTGCTAAACGCAACAACAACAACCACTAAAAAGACTGCAAATTGCGGAGCTCTGTATGGACTAACAGCCACCCTTTCTCGGCGGTCACTGCAACAACCGCTAAAAGGGGTTGCTGGGGGGAGCGCGGGAACGGGGGTCCACGGTCCTCGTAGATTCTAAAGATAATAGGTTACACAGGCTCTGTATTCTGCAGACCACTCTACCTGTCTGCTTTTAAAAACTCACTCGTCCCTCCCCTCCATGTAGTACAGCTGAGCTGATGGTGCGTACAAACTATATCCTAACATAGGGCCTACTGCACAGAAAAAAAAAGAAAAAAAAACAGCAATGTAAAAAGTAAGCCTATCTAAATATCTATGTGAATCCGTAAACTAAAATTGTATTTATAGTGCAACCAATATAAAATTATACTGTATATTATTAGCAATACATGCATAATCAAAATGTCTGTTAAAACAAGGAGCTCAAACCACCAGGATTGGTTTTCTAGATGACAATGTCTTATTATTTTTAAAACAACCACAAGTAGATTAAGCGTTCATAAACCGCATGCGACCAAATAAAGGCCTAAGTGCCACAAAGTAACCTACTAACTAACCTAAGCAGTGCCATGTGTGAATGTTGTTCTTTTATTTTTTGTTGTAATCACAGTTTTAAAGCTTTGCCTATGATGTATAGATGAATAAAAATATTTGTTGTTGCATGATCTACAAGATAATTCACTAAAAGCAACTTGTCTATACATTGTACACTACACATTATGGTTGCCAGTTTGTGTAAGTGGGAATCATCTTACTGTCCAACATATCATACCGTGAAGGTGGTGATGGTATTGATAGCCACAATAATATTATATATATTATAACATACATTACAGTGCGACCTCTAGAGACCGTAAGCTGTGTCCTAATTCAACAATTCAGGCTACAGGGCTGTTTTGCAAAGTTGAAATTGCATGTTTCTATTATAAAGAAGTCAAACTTGCAGTTTTTGTCATATGTCTCTGGTAACGTTAGTGTGTTTGGTTGCTGCTACCATGTCTGCAGCACTTTGTTTTTTGCATGTTTGCAATTCAATTGTGTCAAGTTGTGCAGTTGGCAACAACACACAGGCCAAAACAAAAACAGACATTCCGCGCCGGAATGGAAATTTCAGAGAGAATTTCAAAAGAGAAAATACTGGCTTTAGCATTGTTGTCAGAGAAAATAGTCATCATTATTTTTATTTAATACAGTAAATATATTACATATTGGGCCTTTAAAGAGTGACCACTATGTAAATGATTTATCAGTATGAAGTTACGGACTCATTACAATTTCAACTTACTGAAAGTAAGTAGATGTGTAAAGGACAATGAGGCAGTCAGTGCCAGGAAGTCACCTCACTGTGAGCATTGTGGTGTACTCAGGATGTCAGGCTGCATTAATGGGGCTGTGTGCGATAATTAAAGGCTTGTATCATGTTGACCTGCCAACAGTTTTGTTGTCACTACTTAGAATTCCTTATGGGGGTGACAGAAACTACGCACTATAGCTTTAATATATTAATTAATACATAATTAACCATAGAAAGAGTATAGGATAATCAATAATCAAAAAATATATAATTTAATAGACTCACTCAGTACTGGCATAATAGCATAGTTCCATATCAAAATAAAGTTAATTTAAAATAAATAAGTGTAATATATACAAAGACATAATGGTGTTTTTGGTTTAGATGGTGGACCTTGGCCTGTTGCTTCATCCTGGAGCCTACTTCAGAGACCTGTGGAACATTCTGGACTTCATAGTGGTCAGTGGGGCGCTGGTGGCTTTTGCATTTTCGTAAGTTTAATAACTCCTATCTTTCATAAAATACAATGTCTCCAATTAGCAAATAGTTAATTCTGATCAACAGAGTTGGTGACTGTTGGTCTAATCTGGTGTGTCAGGTGTAATATATTTAACAAACTTTAAGTGTAATGTAATGTGGACTGTGGGGGGCAGGAACCCGTCTTACAGCATCCAGTCTGTCAAATGTTTCTTAGAAGAAAAAGGAGCAGCATGTGTAAATCAAAAACTGGAAATTAAATTAACAGAGGACGTGTTGGTTAAGATCATCTAATGCCCTGTTACAGGGCAAAGCCTGTGCATAATAAAACAATGATTATGTCTCATAGTTCAAGTCCTGTGAACACATCTAAAACCCTGCCTTTCCATTAAATGCTGAACTTCAGCAAATCAAGTATGTTAGTGAGTGCCCACTTTCTTATGGGACTCATGGACCCGTCCCCGGTTTGATGGCTGAGCAAGCATTATGCAAATCATTGTAAGGATCCAAAGAGGAAAGTTTTAACTGTTAAAAGGCCCTGTCTGTGTTCATAGAGCTAGAATTATAGTACATGATCATCAATATGGTGTTTTTATGTTACAGTTCAATTGTTGCATTATATTTGTAATTCACTTATTCAGCTATCTCACATATTTATGTCACTACCACACTTCTATTAGTATTATTGATATTTTAATTTCTTGGATTGTACGAGAAGATCAAGAAGGGCAAGTAGTTTGTGTGTGTGTGTGTGTGTGTGTGTGTGTGTG
>NC_045737.1:2601607-2603491 GCF_008692095.1 Etheostoma spectabile | reverse complement strand
TGTGTGTGTGTGTGTGTGTGTGTGTGTGTGTGTGGAGTGCTGTTGTGTAGTGTGTTTATTGACATGACCCTCTTCCTGTTTCTGTGCTGGGATCGATTTGAAGGAGCTTCATGGGGTAATGCCTCCTCTACCTCTCTCATCTAGCCTGTTTGTGTCATTATATGTGTGTATGTATGTGAGAGAAAACATACATGAATACACCTACATTGCCAAAACAAGTAATTTCCTCGCATATTCGGTCTTACTTCTTGAAATGGATCCATTTTTTTTTTTTAAAGGCAGGTCAAAGGATGAGGAATACAATTTAATTTCTAGTAGAAGATAGTTTTGTTAGTACTATTGAGTTCTAAACTTGCCCTGTCTACTGTATGAAATCATATTTGCACCTTAATTCTGAGAGAACCTTTTGACATTTAGAGCACACATATGACATTTTTGCACATACATACGTTGTATTTTGTAAAGAAATACAAGAAAAGAATAATGTAGACAACTATGCCATGTTTTTCTCAAAACACAACACACTGTATTGAATTCAGTTCTAAGGCTACTATCAGTGGAAATTCACTTCACTGGATTTCTTTCACTATCATGATTTTGATTATTAGTGCAGAAAAGTAATTGTTGAAGGAGCAACACATCAAAGTTAGCTCAAACTTACACAATGCATCGCCATCTGCTGTTAAGGTGTATTTTTCTTTTAAAAGACTGTAAGACATTCAGTATATGAAGAGAAATTGCTTGTGAGGATGGGTGTTTTTTGCAGTGTGCACTGTGTCTGGAACACACTCCCATCCCGTCGTCCATCTAAGATCTTCCTGTCCTTGCTTGGCTAAACGTCTTTCCTCCATGCTCTCCTAACCTATAGAGGGGCATGTCCCCTGCGTGTTCATCATCCTTATCTACCCCCGAGCCTCTGATGGGAGGGGTTTTCATTAGCACTTTACCTTGCCACAGCTCTGCTTGGACTGTAATGATACCATCAATTTCACATTTTCTATCATTAATTCACCACAGCCTTGCTAATGTTACAAGCAAGGTGCTGCTGGTGGGCATGAGTATGTCTCAAGGAATATTGATCTTCTCTGTGATTTTAGCATGAACATTAGATAAACTGTATGACATGTATGCTGTTAGCTAAAATTGGTTTTTAATAACTGACATATGACCATACTGTCACATCATCACCATTTAAAAGCATGTTCTACACTAACCTACTTATTCTTTGTCTGCCCGCTCAGCATCATACTGTAGATGGGGATAATTATCATATGTGGTTTGGTTCCACACTTGTGCTGAATAGTATTTGTGAATACTTTTTTGTCAGTAAAACACATGAATGGTACTTTTCAATGACGGACAACCTGTATAATATGGAGAGAATATGTTCAATATTAAATTGATATTATGAAATTATTTTAACTTGTTTACTATCTAAAGTAGTAGCCTTTTGCTACTTGCGAGGTCAAGAGTTTCCGTATCATTTTACTAACATTAGTTTGTTGGTTCACAGGTTACATTGGAAAAAGCCCCCTTCTCAACAGGCACATCCACTATGTAGTAGCCTATTTCCCCACTGTGTGAAAGCTGGTCCTGGGTGCTATTGTTTCAGAGTTAAAGCTTAAGTCTCGCCGACTTACTTTAGCTGTTGGTTTTTCCGGTTTGCCAGTCAAAAAGAGTTTGTGTACACAATGTTCTCAATGCTCTAGTCCATGTGTAGAGCCGCTGGTGATACTTTGAGCAAAGTTTCGGTGTTTTAAGTGTTTGTAGTGTTTTAAAAATAATGATTTTTATGCCAGTATAGTAGTGCCCCTAGCACTCCCATTCAAAAGGCCATTAATTATGTTTTTAAATGAAAGTTTGACTCGGGTACATTCACAAAAA
>NC_045737.1:2599420-2601597 GCF_008692095.1 Etheostoma spectabile | reverse complement strand
CTAGGTTGCATTTTGGCGAGAGTTACGCATTAAGGTTAACCGTTAACAACTCTGTCTTGATATTTTTTGGATTAGGGCAAGGTTACACTCCAGCAACCCCAGCCCGAGAAAGCACAACTTTGCCAAATAAGTGTCCCGTCCCTTTAAATATAGCAACAACAGCTTATGTGTATTTTTGTCTTAAGGATGGATTATTATCTATTGAAGATGCTGATTCTTTTGCCAGGGACATGTATTTTTAACCCCATTCTTAGAATAACATCATGCATGTAGCATATGTAAAACCCTTTTACAATATCTGGGTTTTAAAAAGAGTCAGCTAAAAAAATTAGGTATAAAAAGGGCTAAAGTTAGCTTTTTAAGCTTGCTAGGTACAGCTGATAAAATCTGACCGTTATTTTAGCTGAAAAATTTGAAAACAGTCAATTCACACAGTTTTTTCTCTGTGATTGTGAAAAGAAGCAGGATACAAATATAATTTCATATAAATGAGCTGAATTTAAAAAAAATATATTGTTTGTACGTTTATTTTATTTATGTTTTTAATCAGTTTATTTCATAACATCTGATCTATTAATTTTATATTGAACACTTTGGATCTCCACAGCTATGATGTATCTTGTTCTTATGCATTAAGTCCCACATATATGATGCTTCAGCAGGTTAATCAAACTAAAAAAAACAAAAACAAATCTAGAGGCATGAGAGTCATTCACTCACTATGCATGTCTCATGCCTGCAATCCATTTGGTCGACTGCCTGTGGCAAGTACAACAAATCATAGCATCGCCATCAAAGCCAATTCTGTGGATCTGTTATCTCACCGACTAGATCCACTTAAGTGTTGAGCTCAGTCTGCAGCTTTTTGGTGCATTTCACATTTGATGTTGCAAATTGCAATCCTGCTTTTTAAAATTAGCTCCAGATGCTAGTGATAACTTGGTTTTGAGGGCTGCGATGATATTTCAATTTCTTTAATTAAATTATTATTATTAAAGTATTATTTTTTAGAAAATCTGTTTTCAGAAGCTCTTGTTTTGATGCTTTGGTTTAGCTAGAAGTAGTAATGTGCCATTTACAGAAGTTGAGCATCTTAATCATAGCTTTGATTTATGTGTTACTTCAGTTATAGGCTACCTTAAAAAATAACATGCACATTCACACCTGTTGAAATGAGTTGAATCCATTGTAAAGCCTATTCTTTACAAGGAATTACCCACCCAGTTGTTTGCTACCAACCAAAATATATAATCTTACATATAGGTTTTCATTAGTAGAAACTATGCTGTTGTCATTTAATGCAAACATATGCTTTATCTTGTTGGTGTGTTTAAAACATCTATAAATGTGCTGTACTTTGTTTTACCACTGTTTTCCCCCAAATAGATCGCAACAAGGTGTGACCAGGTGGGGAACCTCCCTATGCTACCCTACCCCCCCACCCTAAACCCATGCCTTACCCAAACCCTTTTCACCAAATCCAACCCTCTCTTACTACCATTCTTTTCCCCAAATCCAACCCTCTCTTACTACCATTATTCTTATGCTTAGACCAGTTTCATGTATGAAACAATCAAATCCATAATCTAGTGACTCAAATGTGTTTTTAACACAACAGTAACCTTTGTGTGACAGCTTTCAATCCAAACAACTGATGTCTTTTTGCAGTTTCATTCCAAAATGCTATTACCTGTTTGGGTGGAAATCAAACAGTACTTTCCAGTTTAGGTCATAACTTAAAAAAGAATAGACTGTAGGCTTCAACTATGCTCCATCTCTTTGCCCATTTTTGGAATAGTGGACGTCAGGCACTGCCAAGATGACGATGGTCAGAGCCACTGTGAGCCGCCCACTTTAGCTTCATTTTGGCGCTTCAGAAAAGCATGGGTGACGTTAAGGACACTACGTCCATATTTTACACAGTCTATGGTCTGAACACATCTTTAAAGTATTGTTGCTCTGCAAAGGTAATGGCTCAAATCTAAGGTGAAGATGAGAAACATAGTCTCACAAATGACATAGGAGTATTAAGACAGACTTGAAAAAATATGAACCCATCTTTTAAATTATTTTGTAATGCAGCAGGCTTTCTGAGTAATGCAATCCATACTCTTCGGGATAAATGGGGAAAGAGAGAGAGAGAGAGACACACACGCACACACACACACACACACACA
>NC_045737.1:2575680-2599410 GCF_008692095.1 Etheostoma spectabile | reverse complement strand
CACACACACACACACACACACACACTCACTCACTCCGGAGTGCCATGGAGGTAACAATAGTGTTGAGACAGTTGGAAGAGGGGTTTTCAGGGCCTATAGCTCTGTTTCTGTTCCAGGAAAATGATGAACAGTCATGGCCTCATCCACATCTGAGCCAGATGTCCTCATTATTATTTGAACCTTCACATTAAAGCGTCTGACAGAGTTTTGTCATATTTTAGCCCCTGTATTGAGTTCAATCCCATATTCTCTCTTACTTCCTCACTATATGCTGTATCTGAGTGTTGAGGGATAACGCTTGTTTGTTTGATTGTTTTATAATTTATTTATTTAATCGTGTGTGTGTCTTAGGCAGGTGTCAACATTTTTTGCCTTCAAACCAGGATCAATTCTTTTGGTACATTTGCAAAAAGTCGGGCAAGGGTGAGGATTGTAGACACAATGGTCGGCCAGGGAATTGCAGATGCAGGAAGTGCAGCAGATGAAAAACACATCAAGCTTATTTCTAGGGATGTAACAGTATGAATTTACAACTTGAACATGAAGTTAACTATGAAGTTATATTTGACGTTACATGTGAATTTGGATGTGGTTCTGAAATATAAGCAAATCATAATGCACATTAATAAGCATCTGACTTACTATCAATATTATTATTTTTATTATTAATATTATTTACCAAAACTAAATGTTATAGCCACCAACATAACTTAATACAGTAAGGAAATTTAAATAAAAACAGTAATTGTTAACGTCAACATTTCTACCGTGGTTTACCGTTACACCAGTAATTGTTACATCCTACTTATTTCCCATCAAAATTGGAAGAGGTCTAGCAGTGACATCAGCTAAGAACTGGCAGAAACCAGTGGGACCCAGGTACACCCATCTACTGTCTGGAGAAGTCTGGCCAGAAGTGGTCTTCATGGAAGAGTTGCAGCCAAAAAGTCATACCTCCGTCATGGAAACAAGCAACTCAACTATGCACAAAAACATAAGAACTTGGGTGCAGAAAAATGACAGCAGGTGCTCTGGACTGACGAGTCAAAATTTGAAATATTTGGCTGTAGCAGAAGGCAGTTTGTTCACTGAAGGGCTGGAGAGCGCCAAGCAACAGTGAAGCATGGTGGAGGTTCCTTTCAAGTCTGGGGCTGCATTTCTGCAAATGGAGTTGGAGGTTTGGTCAGGATTATTGGTGTCCTAATGCTGCGAAATAGAGGCAGATACTAATCCATCATGCAATACCATCAGGGAGGCGTACGATTTGCCCCAAAATTATTCTGCAGCAGGAAAACAACCCCAAACATACAGCAAAGGTCATTAAGAATTATCTTCAGTGTGAAGAAAAAGACATTAATTGACGCCAGATACAGTAACCAACATTTGTCTTTTTTTGACATTTTTCTTCTTCTTTTTTACATTTGTCACACACAAGTTTTCTCCAAATGCTATAAAATTGACAAAAAAAACACCCAAATTCAATGAAAGCAGTGAACTGATTATTTATTTAACTTGTGAGGAGCATTGTTGGGAAACATCCACGTTACTTTTTTTGGAAAATTTGTTTTCCAAAAAATTTCTGATATAGAAACTTTTTGAAAATGGATCAAATTTGACCCAAAGACAACAAAAGTGTTAAGAATTGATGTTGATAAAGTCTAACCACGTCCTGGTCCGCACTCTGTACTTAAAATGGACTTCTCATGGATGCATTTTTGTTTATTTCCAGATTCCTGCAACGTTTTAAACACAATTACAAGTGTGACAAAATGAATCATAAACATCATGTTAAAGTTAAATCTGGAAACATTCTTTCCTGCTATCCTTCTCATGATCTGATGAACAACATGTGATTTGCAAATAATTCTGTGTGGTCTAACAGAGTTTGCTTTCCACAGGGGGACCAAAGGCAAAGACATCAGCACTATCAAGTCACTGAGAGTTCTCCGAGTGCTCAGGCCTCTCAAGACCATCAAACGTCTGCCAAAACTCAAGGTTCTGCTCTAGTGCTGCTTTTTTGTAGTTGCTTTATTTTGATTCATTTAGCCAGATTAGCAGGGCTGTGATTAAGGAGCACTAGTTTTTTGCCCAGCGCTGTGGAGTCAGGTTTGGCTACACCACAGATTCTGGAATATGAGAAAAAAGTACTCTGGGTTGTTAGCATTTCTTTAAACCACTCTCAATTGTCTTGGGCGGCGCTAAGCTTCGATTGTAAAGACGGTGGCTCTGCAAAATGGTCTCAGAAAGAAACTTGTTTTGGTCGAACATTTGCACCCTGCAAAAGGAAACGGCACATGGATTAACCTAATTTGCTGTGTGTACTTAACGCATAGCAATCCTGCCAATCGGTTCCAAAAACATCCCAGTTAGATAATAAATCTTGGTAAATCTTAACGATTTTTCGCCAATAGAACCAAGCCGACCTGTCTTGCTGCACAATCCAAATGTTGTTCAAAACTTGCCATTTTCAGCGTGTAGCTTGCTAGCCTTAAAGTTTGGTGTTGTTTCCCGTTGCAAAGGGATTTTGGGAACATCAACAGATAGAGAGCGGAGGTGGAAGTGCTAAGCCTGACATCACACGGAGGATGTCATATCCTGGAAATGTACTTCCTTTGATCCAGATTACCCTATGGCATTCTGCATGACTGTCAATTCAGTATGTTTGACTTTGACAGTTTTCATGCTAATGAAGGAACATGTCACCCAGTGCAACAGTGTTGATCACTGGTGTGCTTTTAGAAAGTTTTGGACAACAATGGAGATCTGTGACATAGAGGAATAAGATGTATTAGGCTTTGGATACCCACTTGTAAGTATTTCAAATGGAAATGTGACTAACATGACATATGCTTTTAGATCAATGGTAAAGACATCAGTAAATACGGTTAGAAATTGTGGTTGACAGCACACATTTAATGACTGTGATGCTTGTCCATTAGTGTGATATGAATAATGTAAAGTTTTTTTTGTATTATTTATAATAAAGTAATTTTTTCTTCTGTGTTTTTTCTTTTTCTTCTGTCACCCTTCTGTGCTCTCAAGTTCTCTCCTGATTTTGTTTAATTTTGTTAATGTAGTCACATTGGGGCAATTTAGTGGTTACATTGTTTGATGTTAATATTATTTTGCTGCAGGCTTTTGTGAATACAGGGAGCTTACTTTTCCCCCTGACAGACCTGATATCGTGCTGAACATAGCATCAGTGGTTTACAGTGTTAAGTTGCTTCTCTGTTAAGGGCTTTTCTTCCTCTCGGCTCCTCTCAGTGATCTTAAACAAGCATATTATTTATTATGCTGTGTGTCTTACGTGTTATTGCACTTACTGAGCTGGACGCGCCAGCAGGCAGCCACTAAGAATAGAATACTGTGAGAATTCCCAGTGGCTGGGCCGGCTGGCCAGGCTGGGCCTGTAGGTTAGTCCCACTCAGATTTTTATCAGCTCTGATTCAGATTTGAATTAAGAGTTGGAGTAACATTTCAGCATCCTGAAATATGATAGTGTTCAACTATATTCAGAAATAATTTTCCACTTAATCCCTAAATAAAATGTGTGTTGTGTGTCTTCAGGCGGTGTTCGACTGCGTGGTCAATTCTTTGAAGAATGTGCTGAACATCCTCATTGTTTACATCCTCTTCATGTTCATCTTTGCTGTCATCGCAGTTCAGCTCTTCAAGGGAAAATTCTTCTACTGCACAGATGAGTCTAAGGGCCTACAGAAGGACTGCAAGTTGGTCTAGAATCCCTGACTTCCTCATTGCTTATCTCAGATTCTAATTCTTCTACATTGTAAACCGTCAAATGTTTTTGTGGTCAAAAGCAGACCCTGTACCTGTCTTACCCCACTCAGCTTTATTTATGTCCTTATGTCTTCCAGAGGACAGTTTCTCTACTATGACAGGGAAGAGGTGGCTGCCATGCCCAGAGAGTGGAAGAAATATGAGTTCCATTACGACAATGTGCTTTGGGCCTTCCTGACCCTTTTCACTGTCTCCACTGGGGAGGGCTGGCCAACGTAAGTTCAGCTGACTTGGTTCCCTCTTTAGGTTACAGACATGTGTAAGGCTGTCATATTTGAAATTATGTCAATCTGTGATGGATTTGACACCTGGAAAAGCAGGATTCATTTGGGATCCATAAATGTAAGTTAAAGGGCTCCTGTGGGGAAATTGCCTCATTGGAAATGCAAGTAGGAAAAAGGCGTGAAGACCAAATATACTAAAGGCATGACAAGGTATTCAACTTTTAGATATTAATAACATAAACACTGGCGTTAGTATGAAAGGAGTTGTCAAAGTACAAAATGTACCCATCCATCTGTCACTGACTACAGGGGCGTGTTTAAGGTCTGGTTATTGGGCTGTAGCCAAAGTCTTTTTTTACTGCCTTATGAACTCATACAACCACTGTATCTATTATCGTAAGTAGAGATGTTCCGATTCCGATACCAGTATCGGAAATGCCTCCGATACTGCCGAAAATGCTGGCATTGGTATCGGTGAGTACTCGAGTCCAGGCACCGATCCGATACCACGTCAATTATTAGAAATAGGAATCTATTTACTGGTTAGCTCCGTTAGCTCGGACACAGTTCTTCTTTGCCGCTCTGAAAATAGTTGCACTGCTATTTTATAGGGGCGAAGAAGAATTGATCACCTAACGCCTCCTTAAAAGAAGCTAACATTAGTGCATCATGTCGGCAGTTTGGCAATAATTTACTGTGGATGTTCCCACCTGTAAGACAGCAATATGCAAAGAAGCAATTTCGAGGGGTGGCACGAGTGTTGCAAATTTCAAAGCCAGCAACGTAATTAAACATTTGAAGACGCGTCACGCTAAAGAGCCCAATGAATTTACGAAAGCTAAGGGGGAAAAAAAGGACGAACTGCAGTAGAAAACTCTGGAAACTGCCTTCCAGCAACGAGATAAATTCCCCAAAGACAGCCAAAAAGCAACCAACAAAGTTTTGGAGTTTATTGTTCTGGATGACTAACCCCTGTCTGTCGTCGAAAATGTGGGATTTCGATGCTTAATGGAGCATTTGGAGCCAAGGTACTGTTTACCAGGTCGTAAATATATCTCAGAAACCGCGCTACCCAAATTATACGAGACAGTTAGGGAACATATTTCGTGTATGCTGAAAGACGTGCATGCAATCAGCTTTACCACGGACATTTGGAGCTCCGACGTGTGCCCCATGTCTTTGCTAAGTTTAACGTCCCACAGGGTGGACAGAGAGTCAACATTTACCCCTCAAAGTGCGATGCTGCACGCCAACAAGTTACGAGGGTCACATAATGGCACATTAATTGCCGAAGCAATTGAGGGGATGCTAGTAAAGTGGAAAATCCCCAAGTCCAACGTTCATGTTGTTTTGCGCGACAATGCTAGCAACATGAAGAAAGCCATGGACAAAGTGGATGTACCAAGTTTGGAATGCTTCGCACACACTCTTCAGCTGGTGGTGCATGAAGGGCTACTGTCTCAGAAGTGTGAGTGATGCACTGGCGAATGGTAGGAAGGTAGTTGCGCATTTCAAACACCTAGAGGATATTCAAAAAGATCTGCATATGCCCACCGTCTGCAGCTGTATTAATTCATGTTTTACAAAGTGTTAAACCCGAGCCAGGCTTTACCACAATGATAATAATATCACAGTTGTGCATGTGCAGTATGATAACATTTTTTTTTAAATACACTGGTATCGGTACTCGGTATCAGCCGATACCCACAGCACAAGCATCGGAATCGGTATCGGGAGGTAAAAAATGGTATCGGAACATCTCTAGTTGTAAGCATGGCTATCCTGGTGTTGCAACCTTAGCAACTTGCTGCTCAGAGTAAACTCAGTCATACACACACACACACACACACACACACACGTATGATACTGTAAGACAGTGTGAACTAAGAAGGATTTGTTTAACTTTAACTGATTTTTTGGCCACCTTATAAAGGTGTTATTGCTCACATGTTGGCAACAGTTGCCTATTGCGTATTTTTTTAAGATTTTTTGGGGGGCATTTTAACTCTATAAATGGGCGCCTGCTCTACCAACTGAGCCATCCGGGCACCTGCCTATTGGTTTTTTAAAAGTGCTATACAAATAAACATTTTTAATTTTCAAAAGTTAGAGATTTGCTGCTGAAAGCTGCCTGCTTTTGGATCCAGCTGCTCCGGATGGTCATTTGTTTATGGTGACCCACTTATTAAAGACCTGCTGGTGTCTTTGCACTTGTTTTCATGATGTTTTTCTGTAACTAATTTGCTGACAAATTATGTAAAAATGCTAGACAGGAGCTTCTTCTAAAAGTCATTTATATACAACTCACTTCTCATAACCTCAGGGCATTCGTGGTCTAGTGGGAAAATAAGCCTTCATACCTGTAATGCTGAATAATAATCTCATGCTTATTACACATTCACAAAAGACTTTTAATTGTCAGTTTCTGCTGTAGGGCAAATAAACTTATGCTGTGTCATCTTTTTTATTAGTTGAGAATATATACTGTATACATACTGTATATCCATAGAATTGAACAAGTTTCTTTTAACTTTTATTACGTACTGCAGCTGCCCCTACAAAGTATGTATTGTTGCATGCAGTACTGTAGGCATAAAATTAGGGCATACATCTTCATAACATTGCATCTTAAACTTTGATACTCCTTCTCATTTATCCGTCGCAGTCTTTAGCACGAAATTTAAAGTTGAGCTGTGATCTGTCTTTGCCCTCTCAAAATCCCACTGGATGCAGTAGGACATCCTGGTGTTGCATTAAGATACTATGTATTGGGACATACCACATAGTATGGTTGTATGGGTATTGTAAGGCACCTATAGCACTTTCTTGCTTTGTGTTGTGTTCTCTCTTTGCAGTGTTTTGAAGCACTCTGTGGATGCTACCTTTGAAGACACAGGTCCTAGTCCAGGCTACCGGATAGAAATGTCCATCTTCTATGTGGTCTACTTTGTGGTCTTCCCTTTCTTTTTTGTCAACATCTTTGTGGCTCTGATCATCATCACCTTCCAGGAGCAGGGAGACAAGGCATTGTCTGAATGCAGCTTGGAAAAGAATGAGGTAAAGAGAGCCATAACAAACAACTCTGAGCTTTATGTTATCTTGACATTCGGAATTGCTTACACAGCCTTTTTATGAACAAATGTAAATGATGCAAGTCATATGCTGTGGCCCGCAGTCACCAGATCTTAACCCAATTGAATATCTTTGCAAGATTTTGGATCGATATGTCAATTGCTTTTGGAAGAATGTTCATCCTCCTGTAAAGTTCCAGTAAGAGAGTAGATTCTATATCCCACTTTATCAGGTTTTAGTGAAGAACCACAGCTTACGTGAAACTTACCTTGCTCCCGCTCTCCAGCTGTGCAGAGTTTACCATTGCCCTCATGTTTCATCCATCCATGTTCTTTCTTTTTTAACCCTGGCCTGCACTATACATAAGCAAGGCTCTACTGACTTTTTCTGATGAGTGTTTTCTATTTTGTACAGTAACACATAATAATTCATGTTCTTGCAGAAATGTGATTGTTGTTTGCCCAGTGTGTGTTGTCTCTATATTTAAGCTGTTACACAATATGTGTCCTTTTTTTGGTTTCCGTAACTAAAAAGATCTGAATATGGTGGTCTTAACATTGGTTGTGTGTGGGTGGGGTGTCTAGTCTTTCAAGGTTTCAATAATCTTTAAGTCTGTTCCAAGCTTATCAACTTTAAGAGCTTCATGTTCATTTAATACTTCATGATCGAAAGTTTTTAAACCAGAAATGCACCTGGGTCCAAAATGTTTGTTCACATTAGTTATCACACAGTTATTAAAAACTGAAATTGTGTACTCTTTTGGTATAAAATGGTTATGGTAGTTTTAGATGCCAGCTGCTCACACAAGTGCAGATTTTGAATGATCAATAGAAAATATATGCTTTCATCCAAGACTGAGGTTTGTGAGTAGTTCCTTTCAATGACTGTAGACAGTGAAGCAGAGGTGTGGTTTCTTTGTTACAGAGGGCTTGTATTGACTTTGCCATAAACGCCAAACCTCTGACACGCTACATGCCCCAGAACATGCAGTCCTTCCAGTACAGGATGTGGAAGTTTGTGGTTTCAGCTCCCTTTGAGTACTCCATCATGATCATGATTGCTCTCAATACTGTGGTACTCATGATGAAGGTAAGAAGATATTAATAATATAATTCGAATTGTACGGTGTATATATAGTTTGTTAGGCTTTTTTTGACTATTATATGAATTCCTGAATTTATTAGCTCAGGAAAGGAATAGTTGGACATTTTGAGACTTTCGCTTGAGACTTCCCTTTCTTGCCAAGAGATGGATGAAAAGATCAATACCACTCTCATGCCTGTGCAGTAAATATGAAGCTTATTGTGTTATCTTAGCAAAAGGCTGGAAGAAACAGCTAGCCAGGCTCTGTCCAAAAGTAACATCCGTGGTGGTATTGCTGCTTGTAGAATTCTTCAAAACCAAATTGCACCCCAAAATTAGTTACAGAAGGACCCCAAAACACTTAATGTGCAACTCCACTGTAAAGCCTACTATTGACATACAGTGTAGTACAGTGTCTACAGCATATCAGAGGGAGACATTGTGCTACTATATTTACCTGACAGAGAACGTTGCAGATTCAGAATGTAATCACAAAATATCACAATGAAAATGTGGTGACATTAGCTTCATGGCAGTTTGCTACCCACCTGGCCTGTTATGTCATGAATTAGCGTATATCTGTGTTAATCAACCACCAGGGAGAGAGAGAGAGAGAGAGAGAGAGAGAGAGAGAGAGAGAGAGAGAGAAAAATATTGTCCACGATATTGCATGTTGATATCACCACAGATATACCACAGTATAATGATGGTGTCGGGCTCCCGGATAACTCAGTTGGTAGAGCGGGCACCCATATACATATAGAGGTTTACAGACAGACAGACGTTACTATAATTTGTAGATAGATTACACTTTTCTAGTCTTAGCGACCACTTAAAGCGCTTTACACTACAGGAAACATTCACCACACTTCCACACACATACCTACACTGGTGATCAAGGCTTACCTTGCACAGCAGCTGGATTCTCGTGATATCACAAGATCACATATAATCGGCGGATCACACATCACACCAAAATCCATCTTGTCTAGCTTAAAAGTATTGCGTTTGTGTCTGAGCAGCAAGGGATATTTACAGAATGTCCGCCATCTATTTTTCCATGTAAGAGGAGAGGTCGGAGGCTAATCCCATCTCCCTTTCAGGCACACCCAGTACACAGATGTTATTCATCATATAGGATCCTTTTAAATTTCTCCACAATTTTTTGCAGCATTTCAATCTTGTCCTCTGCCATGGATATGCCTTATTCAGCCTCGGCAATCCATCTCAGAGAGATAATCAAGTTTTAATTACTATATAGCCTTCATGATGTCCATTGTGAAGGGGTTGTCCATGATTTCAGTGCTGTTGGTTACTTTTCTCGGAATATTACCTTGTATAACAAGTATTGTTTCAAATTGTGATGTTTTAAGTAGTATTTGTTTTTGCAACAGATTAGCAACAGAACACGGGAATCCACGTCTGCTCACCGCGGTGCCATAACCGGAAGTTGTTTGCCAGATATTTTATTTAAAGTGCCTGCCCTGTTCGACTGACGGCTTCTCAGATAGTTCTGTGTTAACAGAATAGATAAACATTCACACACACTCACACACCGGTGGCTATTCGGCGTTCAGTATCTTGTCCAAGGACACTTTGACATGTAGGCTGCAGGGGCCAGGGATTGAACCACTGACATTTTCAATTGGTAGACAACCGCTCTACCTCCTCAGTCAACCGGGTGGTAATGGTGGTTGTTGGGTTTTGGTTATCATGGTTATAATGTTCGAGACTTAAGATAAGTCAGCCAGTAGAATGCTGTAGCTTCATATATGAGAGTGTTTTTTATCTCATTATTTAACTCTCACCAACAAAGTGAATACTCTTTAATTACCAAACTGTCAAACTATTACAATAAGAATGTTACTCCTACATGCCAGCCAGCAAAACATGATCATTTGCTCCTGTCTTTCAGTTTCATGGTGCTCCAGACTTTTATGAAGCGATGCTGAAGAACCTCAACATAGTCTTCACCACTCTCTTCTCTCTGGAGTGTATCCTCAAGATCATTGCTTTTGGTCCATTGGTGGGTAACATTTAGGAGACAACTTTAAATATCCTAAATAATATATAAGAACTAATGATTTTCAACTGTTGTTTCTCAGAACTACTTAAAGGATGCTTGGAACGTGTTTGACTTTGTCACAGTGTTGGGCAGCATCACTGACATCCTGGTGACTGAAATCAATGTAAGAGCACCGGTACCCACTCACTCGACCCTCACCTCAACAAGGCTGAATGCATTGTATCCATAGAACACAGCGGTCATGGTATTGAGCTGGGACAGGGACAGCCTATACAGCAAGCTTTATGCAAACAAGTTAACTAGCCACATCAGCAAAGACAGTCGGATGGCAGCGGTCCAGACAGCTTTAGACTTGGAAAGAGGGGAGGGTTGCGAGCCAGTCTTTTGTTGATTTGATCAATATACCACAGAGGTCTGATAAAGGAGCTAAAGAACGATGGCTTCTTTGAATCCACTTCAGAAAGTAATCTCTAATGTGAGATTTACAGTGTAGCTATGCTTTATTATGCTTTTTTTGGTTGTTTGACAGTTTTTTTATTCATTCCAGACACTTTCTTTCTGTTCAGTCACATGTGTGTATTGTGAAGTAGCTTTTGACTGATTTACACGTGTGTATTTGTTGTATCAGCTGTATAAGCTGTATCAGTTTATGTCGTGCAATATGACTGTTTCTGTTGAACTTTCTCCTCATCTTCCTCTGCTTTCTGTCTCTATTTCTCTCTCTCTCTCTCTCTCTCTCTCTCTCTCTCTCTCTCTCTCTCTCTCTCTCTCTCTTTCTCTCTCTACATTTCCATCTTGTTGAATGTCATCACTGATGTTGCCATGCCCTGGTCCCAAACATCATTAGACTACGGTGAGTGACTTTCTGTTGCCATTCTCTGCTCATAGCTTGCTTACTATTTTATTTAATATATACAATGTTGTGGTCATTTTAAATGTGAGGAGTTCAGCAATGTAGGATTGCCCTTGCATAAAGTTGAGGAACTTATAAGAGATGCTTTAAAAAAGAATGGTCTAAAGGCCAAGATATCCTGCCTTTAATCCTTTTTTAAACATGCATCTTTTAACTAAATATCTAAGTCACTTTTTTGATAAAGTCAAAATGGTAATCTCTAACTAGGTCAGTTCTGCAACAAGATTCTGAACTGAATGCCATCACAGAAAACAGGAAGATCCCTTTCTGCCTTGTCAATAGCACTGTAATACATGTATCACTTAAAGGACAATTCCAGTGTAAAATGAACCTAGGGGTTAATAACACATGGGTACCGAGTCGCCCGTTCTATGTTTTCATGCTAATCCAAATGTGACCAGTTTTTAGCGCAAACCCTTAATTAGCTAATTAGGCACTGGTAAAGTAAAAAGAAATTGCTATTTCTAAACCACTAACAAGGCTCAAAATAGCACCACATTTCCACGGTAGCATATTGAGGGTCCCTACATGTAAATGAAAGCATTGAGAACTTTGTAAGTGTACAGACAGTTTATTAAAAAGATAGTTTCTAAAGAAAGTGGAAAAACAGTCATGACCAGTCGAACGACGAACGATGTGCTTGAGCCATGTTACTGGTAACTGCTTGCACGGCTTTCGTGGTTTGACTGGTCAAACTGTGTAGTGGGTGCTCCACTTCCCATGATGCAAGTTGATTTTGTCAGACCCTCACTGCATTTGAAACACAAAATGTCTTTCTGATATCATTTGTAACCTATATTAATTCAGGGTTACTTTCTTAGACTTGACAAAGCTCCTCCACACAACTGTTTTCTGATGTTGAAATGTTGAAATGAAATAAAATGTTGAATTAATGGGCCGAAGTGGGTTTGTTTCTACTGGGTCATCACAGTGTGTTTTAATGAGCTTAGCTCATAGCATGAGCATTTACATCTTCTGGTGTAGATTGTGGGACTGGCAATCATATATAGTGATGGGCTTAAGAATAGGTTCACATTTTTTGGTGTGAAATCCCCTCATTTTGCATCCACGGACAGTGTTTCCTTGCTGGGCTTTAGAGCGATATTAACACCAATCAGGAATTTTATACTGCAAAAAGTGGAAGATTATACACAGAATGAGGACTTTTTTCAGCCAGTATGGTCAGGAAAATTACAGCAACCAACAACCTTTGAATTTACGTATGGGCTGTCAGCATAGTTTTAAGATGGGAACCTAGTGCACTTTAATGTGTTAAACTCTGATGCAAACATGTATTTCAGCTACAGATACAGTACATTACTGTAATATGGGTATAACACCAATGTACTTTGTCACTTTCGCTCCCACATGAGACACAATTCAGATTGTCTTAGCTCCTGGAAACTTGTAGACTTTTATCCCTGCACAGTATATTGTTGATCCCTGCTGTAGAAGAAAGAGTCAGAATGGGTATGTTGAGAATGCCTTTTTTAACCCGGAAGCCAGATCTGTGAATACATAATTCCCTCAATGTAAAAAATGCAGAAACAAACTGGGGATTCACTCAATATATGACATCAATAAATTTCTACTAAATTAAATGAATAGAAACTAAATAAATGACTAAAACATCAACACAGTGAAATCAATTTTTGTTTACCTTGTTATTAACGTGAACACAGTTATCTGAGTATGGTGAATGGAGCTTTCTTGCATCTTGAACCTAGGCCTTTTATGTTTTTACTCAAGCTTGCATGTTAAAGGAAGTCAGCATCTTGCCACTGTGATATTTTGTAACTGGTGACTTAATAATTAATAATTAACAAATCAGCCCTGAAAAGGGTGTGTGTTTAACAGTGAGTGAGAAGGGCATGTTGTTGCTTGATGTCCCGTCTGTGTCTTACAGGACAGGCTGCTGAACCTGAGCTTCCTGAGGCTGTTCAGAGCCGCTCGGCTCATCAAGCTGCTGAGACAGGGCTACACCATCCGCATCCTGCTGTGGACCTTCGTCCAGTCCTTTAAGGTGCTCGCACACAGAATCACATGCTCACTGACGTGCACTTTCTCACACTCACGCACCTACATAAAGTAACTTCTTGGATGGCAGCCTGATCAAACAGCATGGAGCGTGGACTAGCTGGCACTGCCAAGGTGCCATTGAGAAAGGTTCCAAACCCCTGCTTGGGGCGCCTGGCCAAGGGCAGCCCCATCACTCTAACATCTCTCAACAACAACATGCATGTCTATGAGCGCTGTGTGTGCATTAAATTTTGGACATTTGTGTGTGTGTGTGTGCGTGTGCGTGTGCGTATGCGTGAGCGTGGGTGTGTGTGCGTGTGCGTGTGTGTGTGCGTGTGCGTGTGCGTGAGCGTGGGTGTGTGTGTGTAAAATAACAATGTGTAATTTTTCTTTTTCTTTTACTGAACTCAAACATTCTGGCTGGAATAATTCAGAGAGGATATTAATAAGTAAATGTGTTTTGGTTTTCTGTTTCCTGTCCTTTAGGCCCTGCCTTATGTTTGCCTCCTGATTGCTATGCTGTTCTTCATTTATGCCATCATTGGGATGCAGGTGGGTGAAGCCACTCTGCTGTGGTCACTAAAATGTTGTGGCGTGAACGTGAAAAACATAATTTGCACATTGCTAAGACATTGAAAATTCAATTTTCCTCACTGTGTCTCTGCTGTAGGTGTTTGGCAACATTGAGATGAATGAGGACACAGCTATCAATCACCACAACAACTTCCGCACTTTCCTTCAAGCTCTCATGCTGCTGTTCAGGTATAAGAAGCTTCATAATTAGATGTAAATCCCAGGAAGACATTAGATCACTTTGACCATATACTAATAAAATAAAATACTATTTTATAAAAAAGTAATCAATTGGGCTTTCAGATGGGCAGACAGCCCAGCAGGTAATGAGCAGCTGTACACAAACCATAATGCTGAAGTTGCACCTTTTCTACATTTGATGACATCATAGCTGTTATAGTCATAGTAGAGTCAGAGAAAAATGTGGAGTTCAGCAAACATGGACAATGCCACTTTATTCCAAAACTAGAGTTATTAAACAAAAGAGCAAAGAACAAGAACCCAGAGGGGAAACATTCTGCACAGTCAGACAATCTAACTTAACTGTAACTGCTCAAAAACTCAGGGAGCAGAAGAGAAAAATAAAGGTTCTTTATGAAACTAGACACTAAAGACAAAAATGTTGGTGTGTAGGGATACTGTCACAGGCCCTCGCCATCATAGAGTCTATGGAAATATGAAAACTGTCACTATATCTGACTGTACTGAGACAGGCGTACTGTGAAAAATAATTAGGGTCCCTTTCCCCCCCCTAAATGCATTTATAAGTTTTATCCAATTTTAACTACCTATTATTATGTTGGATAGTTTAATGTATAACAGTCCCTCACTATTAATAAAATGATTTTATCATGCCTCATGGTTAGAAGATTGTATAAATTAGTGACAAATTAGTGTGTATGAGGAACATCCGTATTTCTGTGATGTTTCTCAGGAGCCAGGAACAAACTCTAGTAAACAGTGAAACATCCTCAAACTCTGAGCGCAGCTGTCTTGTTACAAAGTTGCTTTGCGAGTTGCACTTTACAATGTGATAAATTTAAACTTCCCATCCATGGCTGGAACGTTTTCAGATTTTGCTGTGGCCAAATCGTTTATCTTAAAAATGAATTATTAATTTTATTTGAATTTCTGTAAATACCTGGAAGTCAGCCATGTGGTTAACACACTGTGGAAAACCCTAAGTCAATGGGCTGGGTATTACACTGCCAGGAAGGACATGAGGTCACAGCAGAGTCAGTTTTTATATTTAGAGTTATGATTTTGTGCTACCAACAAGTTCTGCATCCTCACACCTCTATTCTCATAAGAACCGTGCAAGATGTTGAGCATGAAGGTTCACCCTCGACCTTAGAAGCAATAATGTGAAAAGGTTTAACTCAAGGTTCATTTACAAACTTTTGCAAAAGCTTTCATTGGCATCCTGCAGTCACCCTTAGTGTATGGAGTTTTCTCATATACTGTAATTAACTCAGCTGTCAACATAAACTTCAATCATGATACAACAGATAGTCCTATAAAAGGAGAGATCATAACACCTGTAAAATGTGATCTTTATAAATCATTAAAGGACCCAAAAAACTATTTTTTCAATCAGCTTCTTACTGTGAGCCATGAGGTCCAAAGTTTTTTGTTGTTTAATGAGAGATTTCGTGTCTCTGTGTTTTGTCTGTGCTCTCCTACTGATTTGAAGTGGATGGGCTCTGTTGGAAGAAGATGTAATAAAATGTAATTCTAATCAGAAATAGGCAACTTTATATCAAAATCTATTGGCAGTTAGTGTTGCTTATATTGACATGCAACTGTCAAGGAAAAGACATCAGCACATTATCTTTGATTAAGTGTTAAACTATGTGAATTTATTTACACTTAGGTGAATTCTTGTTAGTTTAACTGTCTAAGTCTGCATTATCTGACCTTTTTCTTTTTTAGATATAATTAAATGATCATTCAACCTTGTCTGTTCAATGTCGTTGAAGCTGAACTGTAGATGCCCAAAATGCTGACAGCCCTTTATGTCTCTCAAATCAAAGCTTATCTGTTTGTCTTTTCTTTGTTTGTGTTTTTATGTTCATCAGGAGTGCAACTGGGGAGGCCTGGCACGAGATCATGTTATCATGTTTAAGTCACCGAGCCTGTGACAAGCTATCAGGGTCCGATGGGGAAGAGTGCGGCAGTGATTTTGCGTACTTCTACTTTGTCTCCTTTATCTTCCTTTGCTCCTTCCTGGTTAGTACCTAAACACACCTAAATGTAGCCACTATAACTGTTGGCCTGATATATCTTGTCAGTTGTGACATGGATGTGACACATTGGCCTTGCAGAAAAGTTTAGATTCATTGGAGTTTTGTAGTGTAAATAAATGTAATGTGACTCAATGTATATGTCCAATCACTACAATTACTATATTTTTCATAGTGTAGTTATAACCTTTAAACCAAGTGAAGTGGCCAAAGAAATAGTTTTATCTTAACTACTGAGTTTACCTTTTTTTAAACAAGAACCTTCTATGCATTTGAAAGAAAAAATTTTGATATAACTTTTTTAAGCGCCTCACTGCCAAGCATGGCGGGCTTTGTCCTCACAGTGAGTAGCTAAAATGTTGTGGCCTGAACGTGAGCCTAGGAGCCTTTCATTCTCCTAGACCAGTGGTTCTTAACCTTGTTGGAGGTACTGACCCCCACCAGTTTCATATGCGCATTCACCGAACCCTTCTGATGATGGCCAAGCGGGGCGTGTCATCACGAATCATATGAGTCGGGTGTGTGTCTTAACCTCCGCCGAACCCCTGAGACTGACTCACCAAACCCCTGGGGTTCGATCGAACCCAGGTTAAGAACCACTGTCCTAGACCTAATGATTACAGCTCCAGTCACCCCAGAAAGTAGCACAGCTCAGTTCATTCAAGTGTCCTCAAGAAATAGGTGGTGCTATAAACTTGGAAACAAAAGATGAACTGAGATTCAAGATTTAAAATCCTCTATTAATCCCACAATGAGTAAATTCACCCTTTTGCAGCAGCTAGGGATAGGCGAAAAGTACAAGACACTCTTAAGATAACAAACACTGAATAAATAAAAGTAAAGAGAGGCTGGGGATCGCATGCTTCAGCTCCGAAAGCAGCTCAGCTGTCCTTGCCAGTGTCATTAAGAATAATTCATTTTGCTCCAAAATGACTGTTTAAATGTTTCTGCGACCAGGCCAAAACACGGGCTTAAACTCAACCTAATGTCTGTGTTCCAGATGCTGAACCTGTTTGTGGCTGTCATAATGGATAACTTTGAGTACCTAACCAGAGACTCCTCCATCCTGGGGCCTCATCACCTCGATGAGTTCATCCGGGTTTGGGCTGAGTACGACCCCGCTGCATGGTATGTTCACAACCTCTCTCTGGGCCCCAGAGAGTAGCACACAAAGTAAAGTGGGGTGAAAAGATACCTTAACTTTACTCTCTTCCCTGTTTGTGACTGGTGGCTAAATGAGGCCGCATGCACAAGCCTTGTACTTGTTGTACGCTGCCAGCCCACTGATGATCATTGTTTTATTTTAAGCTGTCTTGAACGAATTGTTTATTTATGTACTTGTTCTTTTCCACAGCGGACGGATTTCCTATAAGGATATGTACAATTTGTTACGCGTTATCTCACCCCCACTTGGCTTAGGAAAGAACTGCCCTAATAGGGTAGCATACAAGGTTTGCAAATACCAGACATTTCCGTCACTAGGGTGCTTTGTGTACCTCTATGCCAAAAGACTTTTAACTGAATGGCTGTGCACCAATGAAATCGCCTTTACACGAGCACCCGCCCCTCCAAACTGACTGGCTTTGGTTGATGATGCCGGAGTGGAAACAAAGCTTTCAAAGCCACGGCATAGTCCAACATGCCACCTGCCATGCTTACTTTCTACTGTCTGTAATAGCTAGTCAGAAAACATATTTTAATTCCCATTTCTATCAGCTTAAACCTTCAAAAGTCTTGATCACTACATTTGAGGGTCTAAGGATAGAGGGAGTTGTATACTGTACAGATAGTAATGCCTTGAGGCAGATTTGTGATATTGGGCTAAATAATTAAAAATTGACTTGACATGAATGTGATATATTTTTTATGAAGACGTCTACCAGAGGAAGGCCAGGCTAATCCCAATCCAAAACTTGGGCTGGCATTGAAACCTTTGTCTCCGTGCACCCTGGTTGACGTACCAGTGGGATGTTTGCTAGCATGCTGAGGCAGACATCCCCGTTACAATGCTGTCATTTATCTTCCCACCCATCAGCATTCGGTGTGTTGGGTCAACCCATCATCCATTCTTCTCTCCCCTCCTCCCCTCTCCCACCGAACTCACTCTTTACCATTTCATGTTTCCTGTCAGGGATCCTGAGCTCCACAGTGATGCATCCCTGTGCCCCATCACAGTGGCCGAGGATGACATCCACCTTACATCTCACTCTAGGAAATCTATTAACAACAGATTTCTGTTTTTCCTTTCCATTATTCTCCTGTTTTGTTGTTTTTTTCCCTTTGTTCCTCTCCTCCCTCTCTAACTCCCCATCCTTCTCTGTTTGCATTTTGTTTATGTTTGATTTCCTACCCTGTGAAGTGGCCGTATCAAGTACCTCGATATGTATCAGATGCTGCTCCACATGTCCCCACCCTTAGGTTTGGGAAAGAAATGTCCGCCAAGAGTCGCTTACAAGGTAGACCTTCATCTTCCTCCACCTTGTTCCCTATGCTCGACAATCTTTTTTCCGATTGGACTGAAGTCAAGCCAATGTCTGTGCTCTACAGTGTTACCTCTTTTCTTTACTTTGTTTTGCTAGCGTGCTGATATTTTTGGTGTAAGGCCCTATTTCATCTTTACTGTCTTAACTGTTTCTTTGTGTGGGCTAATACCCATCACTAATGATAATAACATAAAGCTTAAATAAGAAGACTTAAAGTTAATGAAAATTAGCATATATAATGTTTTTGGAGGATATGTGATCCCTTTTGTCATAATTATTATTAATTATTATTATTTCCTTTGAATGTACGCCCTAGTGTGTGTTTTATTTTGTGGAGCAGTGTGTGTGTGTGTGTGGGTATGTGCACACGCGCAGGTGGGTGCGTGTATATGTAGCTTCTGTTTATTTTCTGTAGGAGTAATACTTTATATGTGTGCTTTTCACTTTGTGGTTCTATATTTGCTGACCATTCCCTCTCATTCTTTCTGTCATCTCAGTCTATCCACTCTGAAATGTGTGTGTGTGTGTGTGTGTGTGTGTGTGTGTGTGTGTGTGTGTGTAAAATTGTGCATGTGTGTCGGTTGTCAAATGTTAGTAATGCACAGCATTGACAAAAAATTGGTTGATGTGTTTTTTACATTTATTTCATTTTGGCTTAATTGCCAAACTCACCAGATACCATTTTATTAAAAAAATAGTTTTAATGTGTATAGGGCCAGCATACAGTATTTCCACATGTTTTTTGTTTCTATCATAGAGTATGGCCATTAGACTGACATGAAAATGATTTAAAGATAAAGTTCTTTGAGACCTTTGAGATCCACCATGTTTGTTGACATATCCACCAGCTCTGCCTACCTAATATTGCATGTTTCAGTCTACTTACTTACAATGTAAGCAAATCTAGATATAATAACAGGCGTAGGTGACAGCGGCAGGAAGTCTATGTCTTTCTAATTGATTGTGCAGCTTGTGTTTTGGGTTTGGTTAGTATGGATGTTGAGGGTGTATCTGTGTGGTGTGTGTGTGTTGTGTGTGTGTGTGTGTGTGTGTGTGTGTGTGTGTGTGTGTGTGGTGTGGTGTTGGTGATGTGTGTGTGTGTGTATGTGTGTGTGTGTGTGTGTGGCTCAGCTCCCCATCCTCATCTCATTCTGACTATGGTCTGTCCTACTTTCTGCACTGCCACTGATAGCACATGTAGGTGAATGCTTTTTGTGTCCAGGGGAGCTCCACTCTTACAACAATCCCACAGCATAATGTATGCATCTAGTGGTGCCGTTAGTCCTACATGAACCAAGTCTTCCTGCTAAGGCTGCCCAAGCTTGGAGGAATGGACACTGTTTATTGCTAGCTGCCACTATACATGTAGTGCATAATCAACCCCCTCAACTCCAAGTTGATGATTGCTAGAATGGCAACCACAGAGTCGAGCTCCTGTGACTGTCGAGGCACCTTCATGGTTATGCGTTACATGCCTACTCTCACCTTTCTTTCGGTCAATGTCAGTCTTGCACCAGTGCACTTTGACTTGCAGCGTAGTGCATACTGTAGCCAATAGCAGTGAATGTGAATGTCTAGTTTGTCTCCTCTGTATGTACTTGTAGAGAAGGCTTTTTGTGTGCTGAATTCAGTCTCGTTAACTTTTGTAACATGGCCACGTATCAAACTAAATTTAGCAAAGCACTTTTAAAGTACTTTATGCTAAGTTAGTGAATCAATGGAGGGTATTGGATCACAGCAGCACACAGATTGATTTCTCTGGGTGAATCGTATGTTCTGATGGGGTTGTGTTGCCATTACTCAGTGATCTTAAGTCTCTGTCACCACTCATCTCCTCTCCTCAGCGCCTCGTCAAAATGAACATGCCCATCGCTGATGACAACAGCGTCCATTTCACCTCCACTCTGATGGCCCTGATTCGCACTGCCCTGGGGATCAAACTGGCCTCAGGTCAGAGAATCACACCTCACACCATTGGAATAGAATAGAATAAAATGACTAGGTTAGACATTTCCATCCCAAAAAAACCAACAACATAATGTTAACTTTGCCTCCTTCTAACCTTGTGTAAAAAAAATGGGCCTTGCAGCTCACGTCTACACAGGATAGTGACAACAAGGACACACTGAGGTTGGGTGATGATGGGGTGAAGACACCGCAAACAGCAAAACATGGATTGTGGTGAAAAGTGTAGATTTATTTACAGTGCAAAAAAAGTATGTCATCTGGCACACTGCCAACAAAAGACTTCCAAACAACAAAACAAAAATGAACCCACAGGTTTCTTAATTTCATTAGCACAAGCAAAAAATACTCTCTTTCAAACATTCTCCATGTACAACCTCTCAACAAGTTGACACTCACCCTCAAGGGCAGAAAACCCTCACTTTAAATAAGCCCTTCTGTTAAGCTAATTGGTAAAAACAAATATGACAGGGTGTTTTGTGTATAGTGATTCAGCAGATCTACTCTGTATCACACACATACATTGAAATATAGTTTAATATACATTTCAGTACAGATAATAATATTCTTTCCTTGCCTAAAATTAAATAATAATTAACTTGCAATACAACCAATCATTTTGTATTGTGACAAATAAACACCATCCCATGTCCCAAACAGGGAGTAAAACAAATTGATGTGGGTCCAGGAAGTGAAAGTAGGTGCTATCAAGGGAGTAAGCCTCTCCTCTCTAAGCGTAGCTCCCATGGCGCCATTGTGATACTACCATCAAGCCATCACTTGGGTTAGCATCCCACTAACTGCCATTCATTTTGGCGCCACTTTGACAGTGAATAACTTTACATCTGAAGCGTTTCAAGACTCTATTTGTGCGTTGTTTATTTCTAAAGAAACACAACAATGTATAAAAGGCTCCATTACCTTGTACCTCACGTTATGGCACCTTTTTGTAAAAATATGCTAACAATTGCGTCATAACCACGCAACTTACCGTTGCATAGTTGACAGATTATCATATTGCCAGAAGAAGCATGCGGACAGTTTTGAGTTACATCAGCTGTTTAGGTTTAATTACTAATGTTAACTAGCATGTTAGTTAGCAGTAATTAGCCTGTGCCTATGTTATCTCCTAACATATATACCTACGCTCTCCATCTCTGCTTATTGGGAATGAGTGAGATTTCTCTTGGCACAGCTACCAGAGGACTTACAACATTCAGACACGTTGCTCACGTCACAACTACATCGTCAAGCTCAGGTGGAAGCTGCGCAGTAACGCCTAGCCATCACCGGAAAAGTGCTTCTATTTTCCTTCACGGGTCTCTGTCCAGAACAACGGGATCTGTTGTTCCATTTCTTTAACTGTCAATGCTAATATCTTTCACTGGTCTGCGTCCAGAGCCATAGGGTCCATTTCTTTAACTGTCTATTGTATAAATAGGTACAGCAATCCCATGAGGTCCAATTGGCTCGTGCCAGCTTGGCTGCGGCTACTGTATAACGCCCCTAAGTGTGTTTGTGTGCGCGTGTAAACATGTTTGTGCTTGTAGGATAAGGTAGTAAATTTAAATGTCACGGGGAATTTCAGGCGAGTTGGGAAAAGGAGGGGCTCTACCTTTTCACACCTAGGTTTAAGAAAGAAAACACTACAACATAAATTATAGTCAAGTTAGTCAGAGCTATGTAGAGTTTGTGTTTGTAGCTGCTATTGCTAATTTTAACACCAAGTGATCAATAGAATTTTGAACTATATTCTTTGAAGAAATGTGAAGCCAATAAAGCAATGCTAAAATTAGGGTAACTAAATAAACACAATATGCAAATGATACAGGGGAATTAATGTATAGTAGTGCAACACAGTAACTTATAATACATTTGTCATATTATATATGATCTATGCTTTTAATGGGTTTATAATCTACTGTTAGATACCTGTACTGGCCTCACTAAGTGTAGCGCTACTCAGCTGTCCAGCAAGCTTACAACCATCAGGCTAGGACGAACAAAGAACGTGGATGCAAGATATCTTCATTCCTTTTCTCCTTTCCTTTATTTATGCTGTAAAACTGAACACAAATAAACTACTTTTAGTCCATTTTGTCACATTGTATATGCTACAAACACGCTTGCTAGCTGCGCACATGCAACAAACACAGTTACAGCCAAGAACAAAACGGCTTATACATTTCCCAAAACTTTGAATATAACGTTTATACTTACGGGCATTGTCTTCGTGAGAGTATAAAAACATACATAAGCAAGTGCAAATAACTTGTCCGGAGACAGCGGAACGGACAATCGTGTCGGTGACTAATCTTGTGTGTCTGCACGGTAAAACAGGAAATATAATGTTCAATTACCCAGCAGTCCATTCTCAATACCCACTACCGTCAGTAGATGGTGCTCTAGCATAGCAAATTATATACAAACTTGTGTAAAGAAACAGAAATAAATCTTGGTCTGCTCAGACCATGACACTCCCTGCCTGGTATCTTATGGATACCATATCTATGAGTCTACATGTCTAAACGCTCAATATCAGATTTAGAAGAAAACGGAAAAACAAGTTCAGAAACTGGTCCGGTGTACACCTTAGGAGTGCCTTGGCGAATAACTCTTACTTCCACAGATCTTACTGTTGCAGGAAGAGGCCCTTTGGTGACCATAGCCATAGGCCAGTAGTGTTTTTCACGACACTGTCTCTCATCAAGACAATGTCTCCTTCCTGCAAGTTAGGCCTTGTGTCCTGCCACTGGTCCGAGGTACTCACGTTGCCATTTGTGCCAAAAAGTCTCTGCAAGATTCCGCACCTGTTTCCACTGTTGACGGAGAATCTCTGCTCTGCTGGAGGTGAAGATGGAGTTCCAGTCTTTTGTGTTAACAGCATTGATGGTGTGAGGATGAGCGGGCTCTCTGGGTCGGTGGGAACAGGCAGCAGAGGCCTTGGATTTATGATTGCGCACACCTCTGCCATGAGTGTGACAAGCACTTTGTGCGTCAGAGAGGAAAAACGCTGCTGCAGAAACATGGAGTCTAGGATGCGGCGTGCCACACCAATAAGCCGCTCCCAGGCGCCTCCCATGTGGGAGGAATGTGGGGGATTGAAGATCCATGTGCACTGTTGGTCTTGCAGGTATCGCTGCATCTCTGCATCTTCTTCCAAGTTCAATTCTTTTGATTCTCCAGTGAAATTTGTGCCTTGGTCAGACCTGATTAACTTTGCAGGCCCTCTGAGGGAGAAAAATCTCCTAAGAGCATTAATGAAACTGGATTCACTTAAAGTCTCTATTACCTCTATGTGCACTGCACGAACAGTGAGGCATGTGAACAA